>NW_007252421.1:205392-342336 GCF_000164805.1 Carlito syrichta | reverse complement strand
CCGCCCCCCGCCCTTGTTAATAGCTAGTTTCTACCTGTTTCGTGTAATTGTTTAAAGAGCTTTGGGTCCACAGAATAAGCCTGGTGGGCATTGCTCAGCAATCAATTCGTACTTTTAATAGTTTCATCCCTTCCCATGGAGATGATCCTTCTGCCTTGCAGGAGGTACTCAGGTTTGGAATGGGCCCATCTCCCTCCACCCATCAGTCTCTGGCACTCTGTCTCAGCTTGTTTGCACTACTTGCTGTCTCTCCTTTCCTGGGGTTCTTGCTGTCTCCCCTTGCCCTCTTCCTTGCAGTCTCCCCTTCCCCTACCCGAGGACCTGTAGCCTGTTATCCGGTATATCCAGCCCTCTGCCTCCCATGCAGCTCTGGTTCAGTTGCTGGAGCCCCTACAAGTTACTCCCTTCCCGCTCTATTCCCGCTGTGAGGCATGAGGCAGAGAAGACCCATGCATTGAGGCCAGAGTTCACAGAAGCCCTCTTCTCAGGGACTTGAGACTCTTGAAGGAAGCCAAAAAGACTTCCAGGTAGGTGAGGTGAGAGGGAATGCAGTTTCACTCTCCTCAGTACAGACCTTGTTGAGAAGAAAGAACTTGCCTCCATTTTGATGCTGAGACTGGAGGAAAGTTCTTATTAAGGATTTTCTCTCACTTGCCCTGTCTGTCCCCTTACTTTTCTTTAAGTAAGAGGCATTTTTTTTCACAGTCGTCATTTTTTTCCCCCACTTCCTGGCCAGGGTCTGCTGAGGAAGGGTTCTTGTCTGGCCAGGGAGGAGCAGAAAAGCAGCACTCAAAGGCGGGGATACTGAGAGAAGGCATAACAAGCCAGCGAGAAAAACATCACCCCAAAGGCTCAGAAGAAACCTGCAGCTCACTTTCACCTGCTGTGGTCATCCCGCTCTTCTCTTATTTGATTAGAGGCAAAATGTGTTGAGCATGAGAGACAGAGGCGTCTCAGACAGGTCAGCAAGAGTGCACCCCGCTAGCCCTCCTCTTCACTTCACTACAGTCCAGCAGGCTCCCTACATGGCATGCTCACAGCATCCGACATTCTGTACCTGATACACTCAAAGATTCAAATCCCCAAATATTTACTAAAGTCAATGATTGCACCCAGCCGATGCCAAGCAAGCTATCTACGATGGAGTCTCTGCTTTCAAGCAGCTGACAATATAAATGTGGGGGCAAGACAGAGACAAATGAAACAGAGAAAACCAGTAGAAAATTGTATATCACTCAGGGATGAAATCTGGTTTTTGCAGTTTTGTTTTGACCGGCACTCATAGAGTTGTCAGCGATCGATAAAACTCTTGTTGATGTTATCAATATGTCATCAAAATTAATAGCACACCTCGACTGAGCTCCATTTATCCACTTACTCAACAACTACTTATTAAACACTTACTCTGATAATATTTTGCATTTATGAAGAACTTTACAGTTGGCAAAACACTTGCCCAAACACTCTTTTGATTCTTACTAGAAGGATGGGTTTATAGAACGTGGACCAGGAGGGTCAGGAAGGCTAGATGACTTTCCAGGATACTAAGTTGTGAAGCTGGGATCAGAGATTCCAGCTTTGTCTGGTCATCCATGTCCTCTCTACCGGTCCACCCTTTAGAATTACCACAAACAGTGGCTCTACATTTGAGTCAGTGTGGTTAGCCAATGGCCATGCGTGCCAATTCTGACATTATATATGCTACCCATGGCCTGCTTCATACACAGTTGGGGCCATAAAGGTTCTCCTTCAAGATACTAAAAATGGATATCTTAGGAATTCCATCTGTAGGTTTCCTATAGATCTGCACACACTGCCTTCCTAGCCCTTACACTCTGCCTCTTTCATCTCTAAGCCTTTGCGCAGAGAAGACTAAACTGCTGATTTATGATCTTTGTGCATGTCTCCAGAGGCCCTGGGTGAACTTTACAAACCCACCTCAATTTCAGACTGAGAGTCAGGGTCATTTGCACAAATTTCTTCATCTTCCTCACCCCTCAGACTCTGATTAAAATGGTAATTGAGGGCAGTTGGTGGTGGGGGAAGGAGGTAGGGAGCTGGGCTTGGCTGATAGGGGCAGCTGTTCTCCTTGCCAACTGGAGAGGAGTGTGTGCAGGGTGTGTTCATGGTAAGGTGGACATACCCACAGGGTTGGGTTGTACTGCTGTAGTCTTTGCCATAGTGGGCTGTGCCCCAAAGGACTTGGGTCACCGAGACTGGCACTTAAGGATTCCCCACAAATCAGCCTGGGGAATCTTTCCAGGTACCAAAGTTCCGTTTATCTTTTTCTCTCTTCTTTCCTTTCCTCCCTCCCTCTTTCCTTTCTTCTTTCCTTTATTCCTTCCATTTTCTCCCCTTCTTCGTTTGTCCCTTCTTCCTTCTCTTTTTCTTGCTAAACTCTAATTTTCTCCTTTTCACAAATTTATTCCTCATATTCCTTTTTAGAAGGAGCCATCAAAATTAATTGCATTCCATACTCCGTAAAAGAACAAAACACACCCCTAATATCTTCAAATACTTCATGGTTTTTTTTCCTCTCACACCGTGGCTAAACTGAAACATCTTTCCTCACGTGATCCCAGAATCTCTTCAGGCCTTTCTAGAAGAGGCTGCTCCTCCTCCTACTTCTCTTGTTCTGTGGGATGCAGAGATGGTGCTGACATTCCTTGAGGATCACGTGGATTGATGGCTCGTCTACCCACACCCCCCATTGTGGGTGACTCTAGTGACCACATGGATGACCCTTCTCACACCTCATCCTCAAAGTTTTTTTACCTTCTCAACGAAAAAACATTATTTGCAACCCATTCTGGAGACCCATGACCTGGGCTCCATTAAGGAAGCCATCACCACCACACGTGACTGCTCCATCTTTAGAACATTCACAGTGTCACTCACCCCTAACCAAAACCTCTTCCTTTTTTCGCTCTTTTAGTGCCTTCTTCAAACTCCATCTCCTTTTCAATCTCAGTGAGAATACAATGCTTTAGCTAATGTTTACTGGAAGCTCGTTATGTGCCACACCCTGTGTGTGTGTTATCTCTTTTATCTGCACAACTCAATAGATGCAGGTGTTGTGAACATCTCCATCTGCAGATGAGGAAGCCGAAGCTTAGAGAAGTCCAGTAATTTCCTCAAAACTCATAGTTGGCAAATGTGTTAAGAAGCTGGCAATTTCCCTAGAGCTCGCATTCCTAACCTATATGTTAAACCCTTCCGTTTTGCCAACTCCGTTAACTCATTCATGCCTGCTCTTCTCCTGCTTGGCCTGAGTTCCTTGATGTATGGCTTCACCTTCCATTTTCCTAAACATTCATGTTTCACTCCCGTGTTTTTCTGCTACTTTTACCCCCAATCTTTAGGCTTGCATCCATCCAACCATCTGTATGTCACCCATCAACCCTTGGCTGATGGCCCTGTATTCACACTCTGGTTGAAGTCTGATGTCTACACCACTTTAGCTGAGTTCTTAGAGGCCAAGTTTCAAAGAGCACATCAAGCAGAAGATGCACCGTCAAGGGCCACCCTGACACCACCACCAGAATTCAAGCAGAACTTACTATAGGAGCATGCATGCCTCCCATGGAAACCACACATGTTTTCCGTCAAGGAAAGAGCCACCAACAAAACAAGTGAACAAGGAAACCGATGCCCTATGGTTAAATGTGAACTCAGTGGAAACCCCTCGATGCCTGCCGTCCCATGAAAGCAGCCTCGCCCTCAAGAGTCTGTGCTGTGTGAACACTGTCCACACCCTAACTGGACAGGAACAAGGATCACGGGCTGCTGCCTGTCGCCCATGGCCCAGATGCTGACAAGCTCACACCAGGGTCAGCAAACAACCTTAGCCTGAACCTACTGCTTAGCTGGCTTGAGCAGCCATTGTCTCTTCATTCACTCATGCATTCATTCAGCATATATTTTTCTCTCTTTCTCTTTTTTTGTTTTTAGAAAGATAGAGTCTGGCTCTGTTGTTCAGTTTGGTCTGGAACTCCTGGCCTCACATCATCCTCCTGCCTGAGCTTCTCAACATGCTGGGATTACAGGTTTGAACCACCACGCTCTGCCTAGCAAATATTTCTTAAGCACCCTGAGCTAAGCAGTGAGGACGTCATAATGAACATGACACTGGCACTAGAAAATACTGAAGTTCTTCAATAATCAAAACTCCCTTCCTATAGTGACTGTAAGGAAATCACATATGAAACCTGGAGAGGTTCAGGTGCTTTAGTAGAGAAAGTATCTGAAGGAAGAACATTGAAAGATCATCTGCATCTTGACAGGCTCCTTGGTATGATCTGCAGACTGTCTGGGATGAGAAAGAACACTTTGAGGTAGGCCACACGGATCAATCAGTCCATCATGAGGGCATCATCATTCATCTGTGTTGTTTATGTTTATTTCAAGTACAAAAATGCATGCTCATTATAAGGAACTTGGGCAACAAAGAAAAATAATAAATGGAAAGATGTACGAGATCTGACAATTAAGTTTGCAAACTCATCCTAGAAAAGGTGCTACATACCTCATGACTGAATGTCACTGTAATCACCTTGGAAGCACTCCCCTTGTGAAGCTATACACCGATACTAGTGCCTAGTCCACCTGTCAAAGCAATTTTGGAACTCTTTCTGGAATGGCCGTTAGAGCTGTTCTCATTACCCTTGATGTCCTGAATGTTATCAAATGTCCTCTTTTCAATATTTCATTTATCTCTGGGTAAAGAAAAAAGTTACTGGGGGTCAGATCAGGTGAGAAGCGAGGGTGTTCCAATACAGTTATTTGTTTACTAGCTAAAAACTCCCTCACAGTCAGTGCTGCGTGAGCTGGTGCATTGTCGTGAAGCAAGAACTCCTTTGGGACCATTTTTGCACACACCTTTCTCCTGCTAAAATTTTCACTTAAGATTTCCTGTTTCTCTGTCAATGTTTACGTGGTCTGCTATGTTTCTCACAGTCAGATGACAATTTTGATGCACAATTCAAAGGACTTTTGCAATGTTTTCATCAGTCTTGCCCATTACTGGCCGACCTGACTTCTATTCAATAGTCTTTCTCTCTCCTCAGAAAAACGTTCGATCAATTTATACATTGACATTTTCTTCATGGCATTATCCCCATAAACTTGAGCTAACATGTTCCTGATTTCACTTCCACTCTTGCCAAGTTTAACAAGAAATTTAATGTTTCTTTGTTGCTCTAATTCAAGCTCTGACATTCTGGCGGCAGCACACAAAAACGTGTGACAATAACGAACACCACTCAGCAAGACACTGCAACATGTCGACACGAACACAGCTGTGAGACACTGATACACCAAGTTTATGAAACCTTACAGAGTTTTTGTACAGTGCTGCCAAAGTAAGCACACAGTGGCAAGTTTGTGAACTTAACTGTCTGACCACGTATATGTGTATGAAATATATACAATTTATTATACATATCATATAGACTACTTATAAACTATATATATATATATATGTGTGTGTGTGTGTGTGTGTGTGTGTGTGTGTGCATGTGTGTGTGAATGAGGAGGGACCCCCAAAAACTTGGAATTTATTTCTTAAAAACTGTGTATTTAATTCTCACATGTTTAAACTTTAGTCACCTTCAAAGTACCCTCCATTTGATACAAAACACCTACTGAGACACTTTTCCACTGTTCAAAACAGTTTTTGTATTCATCAATTTTGATGCTTTTTAGTGCTTGTATCATTTCTTGTTTCACCTCTTCCACATCTGCAAAACATTTCTCTTTGAGGCCTTTTTTCATCCAGGGAAACAATCAAACAAACAAAATCACTGGGGCAAGATTGGATGAATTAGGGAGGGTGGGGCGCAAGGGCCATGCTATCTTTGGTTAAAAACTGTTGAACACTCAGGGTGGTGTGGGCAGGTGTGTTGTCATGGTGGAAGAACCAGTCACCTGTTACACACACACACACACACACACACACACACACACACACACACACACACACACACACAAATTACTAAAGTCAAACAGAGCCTGTCACAACTCTAGCTGGTTCACTGATGCCAACAGGTTCCTAGAACAATTACTTAGCAGGGTGGGGGGAGCCTATACTACAAGGGTCCTGCCCTCCAAAAGATAATTCCAGGTTTTGGGGGTAGCCCCCTGTATATATATCTCCAAATATCCAAATTTAACTGGGTTCTTTTTTTTATCATTTAGGTGTATTCCCTTCTAGTATGTTTTTCTCCCATCTTTCTCTAAAATTAAAACAATAAAATTCATCCATATACACTCTAGGTGCCGTATGATTACAGTCCAAATCTTTCTACCATAACTGACCTTCCTCACTGTGATTTAGAATTTCCCAAGTGACCTTCTCTTAGGCCCAGGGAGACATGTCTTAAGAGATGGAGGCTTAGTTTTAATAGCTTAAGCGAAGAGGGTTGGTTTTAAAATACCTTGAGATTCATCCTGGAGCCAAATGCCTGATATATCATTTTATTTGCATGTGTGGGCAGTTTTCAGTGGTGCAGACGAGCCCTTGGATCAGTGTGCCTGAGCAGGGGTTGGCCACAGAGGTATTTCATATTTTGTGTGCATGCACCCTCCAGCCACACCCCACCCTCTCCCTCTCTGACTTAGATTCAGGGAGGAGTAAGTGTGTGCCTCCTGAGACCCCCGACCCCACCTCTCATTTGTACCAGTAAAGGTTTCACCTTTGTGGGCATTGTCAGCCCACCCTTTCGAGTTCCTCTGCCTTTCCAGGAAGCACGGAAGTCAGGAGCGGGGCTGCGGCCATTCTGTGGGAGGCAGATGTGGCAGACTGATGAAGATGCTTGTTGCTGCTTCCTCAGGGGTGGGGGGTGTCTGATCCACAAAGTAAGTAAGATGGAAAGAAGTAACTGGAGGGTGGCTTGTCACACCCACCCAGGCTGACAGCCCGACAGGTGAGTTAGCAAATACTACATTGTAAGGAATTGCAAGCCATTTTGTGCAAAGTGGGCAAAGGCTCTGGGATTAACGACTGTACAGCATGATAGATGTTGCTAAGAAGGCCATAAATTACCAGCCATAAACCTGGCAAAGCTTATCTGATTTCATGATGCAATCTGGGGTGCTGGCGGTTTCCCAGCACCAGCTGGGGGCAGGGGGTGCAGGCGGGGGTTGGTGCAGAGCTGGCAGTGCATACCACTGGCCATGGGGTACAGATGGTGAGCTTGGCAGAGGCCCAGCGTGGGAGGCCAAGAGGCTGCAGTGCTGCTGGGCTGGCACTGCCTTCTTCGAACTGCAGTCCGTGATCAGGGGTACTAGAAAAGTCCCTGCCAAGGCTTGGGCACGGCTGGCAGGAGACCTCAGCCTTCTTCTCCTTTCCTCGCTCTGGGAAGGACGACCACGAGTCGTGGGATCAGATAGAAGTTGTTTCACGCCTCAAGCTTTGAAGAGGAAGATGAGAGGTGGTGGGTGGACCTGGAACAATGTCTGCTTCCTACTTCCTCTGCCGGGGATCCCAAGCGGGGCCAAGTACTGTATATATAAACTGTAACTACGACAAGGACTCACAGGCCATGACTGTGGCCTTAAATGCTGAACAGTCGCCAGCCAGACCCCACTTCTGTTCTCCTGTTCCCAAAACGTTCCCCTCCCTTCTCAACTAAGACTATATCCTCTAGAAAACCCCATTGTGTTTTCCCACCTTCTGCTGTGATTTTGGGTAATAAAGAAATAAGGCAATCACAGTAGAGAAAAAGAAGAAGAAGGGAGAGGAAAAGAAGACTGAACAGAAAAAAAAGTAGGAGCAGGAGTTGGCCCACAGAGGGAGGCAGACACAGCAGCCTGAAGAGGAATCACGCCACCATTCCCCAAGACATGGCTCTGCCCCCCACAACCAGGTATTGATCAAACATGATGCTGATTAACTACCAGTGGGAGGGATAGGGAGATAAAATATGGAGCTACCTTCTGCCTTCTCCCTCTCAGTGCTACCTGTATACACACCTGCCCATATACACATACTCACACACTCATATACACATAAACTTTTTATACACATAGTTTTCAAAAAGTGTCTGCTTACCAAATAATGAAGAATAGCCTCAACAACAACAGTTTCTCTCCTTTCCTACCTTCTCTGGGGTGCAGAGTCAATGTCCCTGAGCAGCATGGCCCTTCTGTGTAAGGTCTGCATGGCAGAGAAGGCACGGCTGCTTCTTTCTGAGGCCTGGTGGTCGCAGGGTCATGGAAGGCAGACCAAAGGCTAGTGAGTCACCTGAGCTCAGCTCTGCAATTATTACTTAACTTAGGCCAGCCTTGACTGATACACCCCTACCAAGGTCCAACACTTCACTGAGAATTCACTATTTTCCAGGCCCTGTCCCGGACGCTGTGAGTGGACACAGGGTACATGGGCTCACGTCTCCCCCAGCCTGCCACAGCCTAGTTGAGGAGCTAGTTTATGCCCATGCAGAAGACGCCAACCATCATTTTTAGCAAATGGATTCTTAGTAACTGTGTGGTTGTGACAGGAGTCTATCAGAACAGACTAGGTCATGAGATGCACAAAACCCAAGGGAGGGAAAAAGTACCATAGTTGGGTGGTGAGGGAAGACTTCATGGCAGACTTAGACTTGAGTTGGACCTTGAAGGATAGACTAAGTTTAGCCAGGTAGACAAATGTGCATTGAGTGTTCTGGGTGGCAGATAGCCAGAATTACAATGCACAGGGGACTCTGCCGCCATCAGTATAAACTGTTGTCCTGCACAAGCAGTAAGATTTCTTAATGATGGGGACAGTGCTGCTAGGTTGATCCAACTTGGAGCCTATAGATACTGGTGGGAGAGCCACCCTCCTGGGACCTGTGGAGACAAAGGACAGGGTGTGGGGAGAGTGGACAGCCTGGCCTGTCAGGGCCACTGCTGGAGCAGCCTCATGTGGGGAGCTGAGTCTCCAGTCAGCCTGTTTCCCTTCATTCTCTGCGGAAGGTAATAACCTGTCACCAGAGCAAATAAAGCCTGATTTACATGAAATTTAATGCTAAGCATTTTCCTTTACTCCCCGGCACTGCGGTGGCAGGGAAGCAGGAAGACACAGCCGGGCCTGCTGTGCGCAGCCACAGGATTTCATTGGATAGAAGTTGAAAAAGAAACGACTCTTCTGTGACAGGGTCTAGCGCCCTGGGTGGGGGGTGGGGAGCAGGATTCAACCAGCTTGGCAATTCCAAGTTTCCTGGAGAGAAGCCAAGTCAGATGGAGTGAGTTAAAGGGAGATGAGAGGAGAGGAAGTGCTGCTGGAAAGTCGCTCGGTGTTTCCAGGCTTGGGTGCTCAGCCTCACTGTGATGGGGGCCTGAGTCTCACAGTGGCATCTGTACCGCCTTGCACATGCCATCACCACTGTCATCATACTGTCAGTGACTAGAAACTTCTTTCAGGACCAGGCATGACTGTGCTAAGGCACAGCAGCTACAAAGCTACCAACCCTGAGAATCTGCAAGTAGTGAATCAGATACTCACATCAAAACGTGATCTTTCTCCACCATCAACCCACTCCTACCCCCTCAAGCTTGTAAACACTTCATGAACTTCCTGTCTCTGCTAAGTGACACAAAGAATGTCTGCATAAATCCTATTTTTTGAGACCCTTCGTAATCCTACCTTATTTTTTGAGATGCTATTTCTTGGGATGAATCCTTCTTCAACCCCACATCAGGAGAGAGCTCCCCTTGCTCTGTGCTCGCAATTCATACTAACCACAGCTTTTAGTGTCATCACTCCTCTCCTCCATGTCTAGCAAGTGAGATGTATGTGCTTTTCTACCACTGAACTCTGAAAGATCTTTAAGGACCAATGAAAATACCAGTAGTTAGAAGAAGGTAGTCCATTCTTCTTCCTGCACATCTCTGGGGGTCTCGATTCCTTCCCCCACACCATACACAGATGAGCAGGGGCCTTGCATTGCTCCAATCAGGAGCCCCTTTCAGAGCTGAGTGTCTACAGGGTACAGGAGGTAAGCCGCAGGGGCCTTGAAGAGCAGGCTAGGGAGTGTAGCTCTTACTCAAGACATGATGGGGACGAGGGAAGGATTTGGAGCTGCTGCCTTTGAGCAGTTCAATAACTTCCCCTCCAGCTTATTGGGCAGTTTCTGTTTGGTTGTCACTTTTCTCTAGCCTTGGGGTGCCTTCTTTAGGTTTTCTCTAGGTCTGGAAGTGAAGTTGTTTTTTTTTTCATGACCAAGTGGCCTGAGGGTTCCCTCGTCTCCCTCCTAGCTCATGATAGCTCCATGTCAGGGCCTCTCTACTGCCTAACCCAGCGGACACGCAGTCCTTCTCTCCATGACTCATGTGAGGCCATGTGGGAACCTTGGTGGTTTTCCTTGGATCTTCACGAGACATCTGATGCTACCCCACACAAGTCTGGGTTGGAGAGGGTGCTTGGGGAGTAGGAAGGGTTTGGAGGGCTGGGAATGGGGGTCGGGAGGGAGGTCTGGGAAGGGGCTGGCAGCCACAACACAACCCTTCCCAGTCAATGTCTGCAGTATCATTTCTGTGGGAGTGGGGTGCACGTTCAGATGGGAGGCTTTCAGAATCCATGGCATCATGCTGTGACCACCCACTGGCCTTTCCTGCCCTGTATTTGACAGTGAGCCGCAGAGAGCAGCACCAGGAGGGAAATCTACTGCCCCAAATGCTCTATTCCAGAGCTTATTAGAAATGAGTTTTAAATTTTTCTGCAGGGGAAGATTATCCATGCCGTTGCTCATGCGGATAACTAAGAGAGTGCTATCAATATCTCCCACATTAATTGTGTGACCTTGAACAAGTTATTTCACCTCCACGAGCCTCAGCTTTCCCCTTTGTAAATTACAGAGGGAAATTGCCTTGGAAAATTGCAGGAAGCAGGAAATGAAGACCCAGTTCCAGGCCTGCTGTGTGCAGGATGGACTCTCTGTAGATGTTGGCTCTTATGACAAGCAGTCAATAGATCCGGACCTCGAGGGTCTGTGATAATGGGTGTCTGGCTGAGCATGCCATGCCCCATGGGGCAGTTTATTTTTAAATTTATTTTTATTTTAAAGATGTAGGGTACAAATCAGGGTTAGGTATAAAAATGGTCATTGTACAGGTAAAGGTGGGCCTCACTTTAGTCCCCACTTCACCTGGTTTGAGATCAAGTACCCTTATTGATGAAGTGTGCCCCCCCTCCGTCACCTGGCATTTCCCATTACTGCCAATCCCTTTCTTATAGTATTATGATAATTGTTCAGGGTCTGCTTATGAGTGAGAACATGGGGCAGTTTAATAGGGATCATCACTCATCAAGTGTGGGAAGTGGGAATGAGCTGGGGGTTGCAGGCCCTGAAACTGCACTGCTTTCGGGGGAAAGCTGGAGACGGAAGGGGGATGAGAGGGCGACTTAACCAGAGAGATCACTGGATAATAGCAAGATGAGGGGCCATGAAGGAGGTAAACAAGATAGATAAAAGATTTAAAAGGAGGGGAGGCCTGGCCCTGCAGGGGAATATAAATAGACTAGGACACCCACAGGAGGATGGAAAGGGCCATCAAACAGACTAGACAGGAAACAGAAACAGTGCATGGAATGGAATGTGGACACAACACAGCAGATAGATGCCGTCACTGAGATGGATGCCAGAGCAGCTGGAGAAGGAGGTGGACGAGGGGGATGAGGGGAGACCCTGCGGCTGCAACCCACCTTTGTGTGTTGCCTCTGGCTCTGGTCCCTCATGGCTTCAGTGATGCAGCTTAATGAGGAGATCCCTGGAGCTGAACTGGAATTAAAACAAACGGAAATCCTGTCGGGATTCTGCTACCTCTCCTGCACTTGCCGTTGAGAGGAATTTAAATGAGAGCCAGCCTGGCAATTAGTGTGTCATCCTCTGGCTGGCCACGAGGAAGAGGGGCTTCTATAGGCTGTGATACTGGAGCCAGGTGGCAGAGTAGAGGCCACCCTAGGTGAGGCGGGTCTACTTGGGCAGAAGCCCCTCTCCTCTTCTGCAGGGACTCGCTGTCACCTGTCATTGGAGGCCCTGCCAGGCACTTTTTGCCTTGATCGCAGTGCCACCACCAAGAATCAAGGAGCACCTTCTGACCACTGTCACTCAGCGTTTCATCCATATATTTCAATTAAGCACAACTGACTCAGAATCCTTCACCACTTTCCATCACAAGTCCCACTTAATCAGAGCTAGAGGATAAGGAGAGTCTTCCTTCCTTCCCTCCCCCCCTTTCTCCTTTCCTCCCTTCCTCCTTTCCTTCCTCCCTTCCTCTTTTCTCCCTTCCTCCCTCCCTCTCTCCTTCTTTTCTCTTTCTTTCCTTCTCCCTGCCACCCCAGGCCCCTAATGGCCCTAAGGCACAGGATCTGCCAGGAACTGGGAACTGGGAAGCTAAGCAGGGTCTGGCGTGGTTAGCACTTGGATAGGTGTCCTTCCCTCTTCCTCTCTCCCTTCCTTCCTTGCTCTTTCTTTCCTTTCTCCCTTCCTTTTTTCCTTCTTGCATGTAAGACACATCAAGCATATAGCCACGATTATATCACACAAGGCATTTTCTGAGGGCTATGGGAGTGCCACACACTGTAGGAACAATACGTGTTCAAAGGCAGGAAGAAAAGCTTGATGTGATCTGGAGAGCATGGAGTGGGATTTTAATGGATGGGTGGGTTCAGTAGGGTGGGCAGGGCAGTCCAGGCAGAGGGGGAGGCCTGATGAGAAAATGCAGAGTGTACTCAGGCAGTCCCAATAGACCAATGTGGTGGAAGCAGAGGCTTCTGAGAGTAGAGCACTGGGCATAAGATAAGGATTAATGAGATGTCAAGGTCAGGAGCTTGGACTTTATCCAGCACCCGCGAGAGCCCACTGAGGGCTTTGAGAGAGTAGAGACAAAGTCAGTTTGGGGTGGTGATGGCCAAATGACAGGGAAAACAAAGGCCAAGAGACAGAGGGGCCAGGGCAGGGTGCCAGGTCCTTGGAAATAGAGAAGAGAGAGTCCAAGCCTCTTCTTCCCCAAGTCCTTCTTCCTTGGGATGCCTGATTTCCTCTCTTATCCACAAACAGGTCCTACCTTTATCCTTCCTTTCCCTCTCCCTATCCTCCTCTTCAGTGGGACAGCTTCCCTTTTTAAGGAGGCTCTTGGTCCCTATGGCAACTCAGACACATCAGACATCCCTTTTAAAAATTCTGGGATCCAAATGGCATAAGGAAAGGAGAGGAAAGCTAGAGACAGCTCCCACCATGAAGGCATTCACCTGCAGAGTGGACCCCAGAAGCCCAGCACCTGACATCTAGACGTTGATTCAGCAAGGCAGCTGCTGGGGGCACATGGGGAGGAGGTTCTGGCGCCCATGCAAGACAGCTTGACGCTCTTACACGAGGTGTGGCCAATTATTTTGACAATTCTGTCTTGCATGTCAGTTAAATGTTTTGTGCTGCACAACCCAACTTCTCCCTGAAGACAGCAGGGCAGGAGAATGGGCCCACCTTTTCCGTGTGCCCCGGAGCACCTGGCACAGTGCTGCACGCTGGGTAGGAGTTCAGAAATGGCATCTCAATAAAGGAATGAAGCCGGCACTGTTCCTGGGAGGTCTCTATTTGCATATGAAATGTGATTAACTCTTTACCGAGATCCGAGGGAGGGCTGTCATTCAAAGTAATGCCTTTGCTGATTCTCCCATGGCTCAAAATATCCTTTGAACTTCTCTCAGAATTATCTTTAAGGCTAGTTAACAAGCCACGCAAGAATAGTGGTCTTGTCACATTATAATCGCTGTACTCACTGGAATAAACCTTCCTTCCCTCTGCAACTTTCAGCAAAGAGAAGCTGGTGGGGTGATTTTACCCCCTTTCAAACAAGCCCTTTGTGCTATGTTTTATGTATTGGTCTACCTTCAAGATTGTCCATATTTTCACCTAATCTTATCTGCATGGGGGGAGGGATGGTGTGTGTGTGTGTGTGTGTGTGTGTGTGTAAACAAGAACAGTTTGCACTGTCCTGCCCCCCCCACCATTTTACCGCATGTGAATTTATTTGCCCCAATTGCTTTTTAAATTCTCTCTACTGTCTTCCCACAGTGAGAGTGAGGAGCTCCCATATCTTCTTCCAGAAAGAACAGAGGACTTCAAGTCCTTGGGAGGCCTCTGCTTTGAACACAGAAACAGGGAAAAGGTGCAACGTGATGATTCACTGCATGTCGGTTTTCCTTCCAGGTTTTCAAGAGCGAACACTGCCAGTCTCACCATCAGGACTGAAAGCTCAGTGGAACAAACTCAAGCTGACAGCTGCCTTTTAAAAATCCACAGAACTTTCTGGATAGTGTTGTGGTTGACTTAGGCTTTGCAGAGACTGCTGCTGTAACAGTAGCATTGACTAGAATTCTAGAACTGAAGACAAGACAGGGACCGCTCATTCTCACCGTCTGTCTGTCTGCCCTGTGTCTCTCCCTCCCAAGCAGGGGCCATAGGATGGAGAACCATGGATGCATCAAGTTCTGCCTTCATTGTGATCTCCATGCCCTCAGACAGGGTTCAGCTGAACAACAAACTCATCCTTTCTTGGCACGGAGGCTGGAGTCTCTTGGCAAAGAAACTGAGGTCCCAGCTCGACGGTAATTCTATCTTTGGCAGCCATGAGCAGATGGGTTGGGGTTTCTTGGGGTCAAGCATTTGCACTTGTCCATCTCCACCTCCAAACTAGATATTTATAGTAGTAAAACAATCTGTCACTTGGGAAGAGCAAGGAATCCTCATGGCTGCTTAGGGTTGTGAAAAGAAAGTGTGGTGGGAACTCTGATCTCCATGGGCTTGCTGTGTTCAAGACTCCTTGAATTGGCTTTACACAGTGGAACTTTGGAGTCTTTAGGGGCATTTTTAATTACCTTTTGAGGGTTCCGTGTCTACATTTGCAAAATGACAGATTGGACAAAATGATCAGACGTATAGAGTTGGTGGCAGGCATAAAGTGACATGTCCCTGCTAATAAAAGAAGATGAGGCTAGGGACTCAGTAACAAGTCAGTACTCTCCACCATGTTATGGTTGCAGGCAATCTTGTGTGTATCTTTCCGTGTCTACACATTGGACACTGACAGCACATGTTTGGGATGTGGAGAGCCAGAATTAGGGACGTTATCTCTGGTCTTAGACTACAGCAAAAGCAATCAACTCCTGCAGGTCAAAATCTAGGGCTACTTAAAAGGATGCTTCAGTCAACTAAACTTCCAAATAGTGCCAGAAAAGAATCCTCTTCTTGGCTGCAAAATCTTAAAGCTAAAACTAAACTAGAGCAATATTTGAAATAGACCTACTGAATTTTTCATAATAGGTATTTTTTGAGTTGGAGTCTCACTCTGTCGCCCAGACTGGAGTGCAGTGGCCGCTCCCGGCCACCGCAGCCTCGACCTGCTGGGCTCCGGTGATCCTTCTGCCTCAGCCTTCCAAGTAGCCGGAACTACAGGCATGCGCTATCATGCCCAGCTGATTTTTGATTTATTGTAGAGATGAGATCTCTCTGCCCAGGCAGGTCTCGAACCTGCGGGCTCAGGCAATCCACTCACCTCAGCCTCCCAAAGGCGCGGGATTACAGGCTGAGCCACGGAGTCCGGCTCATAATAAGTATTTTTACCCTAGAACTCTTTTACCTTTGAAAGGAGATCATTAGGCTGAGACTCATTTCCTTGGGGCACCATAGAACTTCTTGAGAAACAAGACTCAGAATCTTGGTTTTGAGTTCACAGAATATTTGCTATTGCAATGGCTGGGACTCACTGTAGTTACTGTTGTACTACTGTTTAAATATCAAAATTTAGCTTTGACTGTCAAAAGAAAAGGTTGGAGAACTCAAGACTGGATTCAACACCGCAAATCAAAGAGGAAAGGCCTAAAACCGTAAAGACAGTTTCTCAATCTTACAGAAAGGCGGTAAAAAGCTTTTCTAGGCTTGAGGGGAAATCTTGGAGAATATGGAAAAGACGAAGAAGAAGAAAAAGAAACTACAAAAAAGTTTTGGTGGTGAGTATTGGCCGTGCTTAAGGTTGAAACCCCAGGAGAGGTGGGGGATGCCCCACATAGTGGGCAGAGGAGACTCCTGCCTGGTCCCCAAAACGCAGAGACCCACATCACCATGGGAGTATATAGAGGAAATGGACAGCAGTGGCTGTGGGTTGAATGTTTGCTCCCTCCAAAACCCATGTTGGAATCTAATTGTCATTGTAACAGTATTAAGAGGTGGGACTTTTAAGAGGTGATTTAGCCATGAGGTCTCTACCCACCCCTATGAATAGATTAATGTCGTTATCATGGGTGTGGGTTCAATATAAAATGGTGACTTCAGCTCTATTTTCTACTTCTCTCATCCTCTCATTGCCCTTCTGCCATGTGATTACACAGCAAGAAGGTCCTTCCAAGATGCTGGCACCTTGATATTGGACTTCCCAGTTTCCAGAATTGGGAAAAGTAAGCTTCTGCTCATTATAAATTACCCAGTCTCCGGTAGTTTGTGGTGCAAAATAGACTAAAACAACAGGATAGGTATGGGCAGAGAGAGAGCCAAGGAAATAACCCTGCCCACGAGTCTGGGTTGGCTTCCTAGGAGCATGGAGGAGATCCCATGTGCCTGAATAGAACACAAGAGGTGGTTCCAGTTTGAGAGCCAGGAAGCCTGTCAGATAGTCCAGGGGCAGGGGCTGAACTGTCACTGAAGCCTCAGAAAGTCATAGTGCCTATGAGAGCTGAAGTAATAACCCAGCTGGCTGGGGAAGCCTGCTGAGCTGACCCAGCACAATGACAAACATGCCACAGCAGTTGCATGACATCTAACAGCAGGCACCAGCAGATAAGAGACCCTGGACCAGAAGCTTCTTCCCTGATGCCAATATCACACAAAATTCCCATTCCTGCCCAGACCCGGAATCCTAGAGCACCGCAAGAGGACTGAGGAAGTGATTGAATGAGGGCTAGCAGATCTAAGGGACCTCCTGGGACAGGAGAAGAGCACATGGGGAGACTACTTGGACTGGCCTGTGCAGGCCATAGTAGGACAATGGCCAACTAGGAAGGTACAGTGAAGATTGAGACTGAGGTCTATGATCAGGAGAAATCAGTGAACCTCACTGGATACTAGCAAAGCTGGAGGACATCTCAGAGATCAGTGCCCCCTCCTCATCCACCCCCTCCCACTCACACCTGCAGCACCCAGAATGTCCTCTGCACTCCTCATCCACCCCTTCCCCCTCATCCCTGCAGCATCCAGTGTGTCCTCTGTGCTCCTCATCCACTCCTTCTTCCTGATCCCTGCAGCATCTGGGGTGTCCTCCACATTTCTCATCCACGCCTTCCCACTAATCCCTGCAGCATCCGGGTTGTCCTCTGGGTGGGCAGGCATGGTGAGGGTTGGACACTGCTTGGGAGACAGAAAAGGGAGGGAACATCTCTAGTTGAGATCATGCATGAAAAAATCACAGAACTGATTAGTCCAACTCAGACAAATATATGCTGTCGCAAAGCACAGGATCAGCCAGTGTCATAAGAAGTGCCAGCTCACCCTGCAACACCTGATGTACCAGGAGGGCCGGCATATAGAAGAGAGGAGTGTGGGGACCCGATCCAGAAAATGTAGAGCTTCTGCAAATGCCAGCCACGTGACCCACTCAGCTTCCTCGACTTCTGAGGTTCAGACACCTCATCTATAAGACAAACCTTGAAGGGTACTGCTATTACTTAAATTGTGCCCCCCCCAAAACAATATGTTGAAATCCTAATCCCCCTACCTCAGAAGGTAACCTTATTTGGAAATTGGGTTTTTACAGAGGTAATCCAATTAAAATGAGGGAATTGTGGTGAAGCCTAATCACTGTGACTATGTCCCTGTGAGAAGGGGAAATGTGGACACAGAGGCAGATATACACAGAGGGAGAACCACATGAAGACACACAGGGAGGAGCCAGCTATGTGACTAGAGTGAAATCTTCACAAGCCTGGGGCACCAAGACTTGCAGGTAAATACCAGAACCTAGAAGGACCCCTGGAAAGAGTCTCCCCTAGAGGCGTGAGAAGGAGTGCGGCCTGCTGACTGCCTAGTTCCAACCTTCCCAGCCATAGAACTCCAGGACCATCCATTCCTGCTGTTTTATGCCATCAGTTTATGGTGCTTTGTTATGACAAGCCAAGGAAACTGATACAGGTAGCCTGCAAGGTTTCAACATGTGATGTATGAACCGTGTTACCCACATAGCAGATTCTAAAAATCTGAAAGGTATCATAATAAACGTTTGCTATTTGAAACTCAAACCCCTTTCTGACTCGGAACACTGGAGCCTAGAATCTTCTGGTTCACAGACAACCTTGGTTGTTTCAACACTTTCACTGTTATTAGAACAATAATAATAACTTCTCAACATTCTTACTAGCCTACAGGCTCATTTTTAAAAATGACTGGCTTAATTTACTTCAGGCTCTGGGGCTTGTACTAATTAATATGGCTGAATATATATTAACTGCCAATGAACTTTCCTATGTCTTCCACTCAATTGTCAATGCTTGGCACCAGTTACAGAGGCTTTGCTATTTCCTCCATGAAGGCACAGGGACAGCCTGGGCCAGTCGTGTCCGCATGTCATTGGTTCACTGGCTGCACTGAACTGCCTCCTGCCAGATCACGTTGCTAATAGCAACATAAACATGAGTGCTTATGGTGTGCAAGAATGTTCTAAAGACTCTACCTATGCCAACTCATTTAAGCTTCTTGATGAAGTGGATAAAGCAGGTGCAGTTATCTGCATTTGGCCTTGCAAGCTGTCTCTTGGGGAATAAAAAGGCACAAAAGCTGAGGAGGTTAAGTAATTTGCACTTGGTCATAAAATCAGGATTTGAATTCAGTTACTCAAACTTAGGCACTAAGCTATGTTGACTATCCTTTGCTACAAAAGTGGTTTCTAAAGGAGTTCTGAAATAAAAATCACAAAATGTTGGGGGAAAATCTTGAGTGTCTACCGTGGGCCAAGAGTATTGCAAAAACATTATCCCATTAAGTCTCATAACAGCCTAAGAGCAAAACTATTAATATTCCCATCTTATGGATGAGAAAACTTGAGGCATAGAGAGGTTAAATAACTTGAATTAGGTCCCATAATCTTAAGTCTCAGAGCTGAGATTCAAACTTATGTCTTTTTAATTCCAAAATGTTATATAAATAGTATAATATCCAACCAGACAGAAACTGCTTACAGAACAACCTAGTAAATGGTGGTTCTTGAGTTTCTTCAGTTGCTGAAAACCTATTCCCACCTGGGCAACCTTCCTCCTCTCCCTCCCTTCCTTCCTTCTCTCTCTTTCTCTCTCTCCCTACCTCTTTCTCTCCCTTCCTGTCATGAAAAGGTCTAGAACAGTGTTGTCTAACCTTTTCTATGCCTTGGCACATGGAAAGAATCATTTGCTACATTCTGGGAAGACAGGAGTAAGCTTCTTGGGGCTCCAGCAGCCAGGGTGCCCTAAGTGTTGAGGTGTGCCAAAGCTTGGGCATACCTGTACCTCACCTGAAGAGGACGTAGTTGAGAAGCTTTGGTCTGAAGGAAGTGACCACTAAGTAATGAGGCAATGTTAATACAGCATCTGTGTCCTATGATGTGGTAACACAGGACTGGAAGAATATGAGAGGAACAGGGACCCAACTTTTAGAGAACAGGGAAGCCCTCAAGGAAGAAGAGTCTTTCAGGATATCATCTGTAGGACAGGTTGACTGGGAAAGAGATGGATGCTGGATAGTGGGAGAGCCTTTCTAGTGATGATGGGAACTTGGTATACACCTTCAGTTATCTATTGACTACTTTTTCTCTATTTCACTTGTGTTTCTTCTATCCCCTTCTCTTATACAGACCACATTCTTTATTAATATCATGTCACTCCTTCTTGGCTGGCACCATCAGCATACACGGGGCCCCCGTAAATAGACCTGCTAAGTCCATCTAAGATGAAAAAAATAGGGCACATTAATTAGAGTATCTTCCAGAAACTTTGGTGAGAATAATCCCAGAGCCACTGGATGCTGGTCATGTCACTCAGGTGCTGAGACTCACCTGATTGAGATGGACTTTAGTAGATGTGAAAAGCCTTGTGACATGGCTGAAGCAATGTGAAGCCACTCTGTAGTCACTCCTGGCAAGGAGACCACTGCTGTGGGGATGGACAGTGGCCAGGCCATGGCAGCTCCTTCCTTAATTGCCACATTTGCTCTATATAATGAAGCACCAGCCACAGTCCCTCAGTATTCTACAGTCCCTCAGTATTCTACACCTCCTCTCCAGGCGAGTGTCTGTACCTCAATGACTGAACAGCCTCCATGAGCTCCCCTGTATGAATGTAGCCCAGGACTTGGCCGAGCTGGAAAAGCCCTCTGCAGCCCTGGCTTGGGTGGCTGCCAGAGCTCTGTGTCCCTGGAACATAACCCCGGCTGACTCTCCTTGCTGGATGGGAAATGATTTCATATACAGCTCTTTATTTTCTCAAACATTTTATTCTGACATTTATTTTACAACCAAATACCAAAGACTTATTTCTCTACAAATTCTGAATTACGTCAACATGATTTTTCCTTCAAGAAAATATACCCATAAACAAATCATTCAGTAAAAAAAGAAAATGCCCCATGTCCCAGCACAGCTTGGAAGATTACTACACAAATTTTAGTTCCAACGTTTGCTGGCCTCCTAGAAAATGGTGCATTCTAATTTTTTTTTTAAACAGAGTCTCATTCTGTCATCCAGGCTGGAGTGCAGTGGTATAATCATATCTCATTGTAGCCCCAAACTACTAGACTCAAGAGATCCTCCCTCCTCAGCCTCCTGAGTAGCTGGGACTATAGACGTGTGCCACCTTTCCCGACTGCTTGTTTTGTAGTGATGGGACCTCACTGTGATGCCCAGGATGGTCTCAAATTCCTGACCTCAAGCGAGCCTCCCACTTCAGCCTCCCAAAGTGCTGGGATTACAGGTGTGAGCCACTGTGCCTGGTTCTCTGATTCTTAGTAAATGTTAATTATTGAATTAAGAAAAGCAGAGTAGCATAAAAAGAAGGTGGGCTTTGGACTCACACAAATCTAGATTTGACTCCTAACTCAGCTACTTGGCTAACTGAGTGACCCCAAGTAAATTTTTTAATCTTGGCCAAGCTTAGTGGCTCAGCCTGTGATCCCAGCACTTTGGGATGCTGAGGTGAGTGGATTGTCTGAGCCTGCAGGTTCGAGACCAGCCTGGGCAACTTGGCGAGACTGCATCTCTACAATAAATCAAAAAAGTAACCAGCTGTGGTGGTGCGTGCCTGAACCTAGTTCTGATCCTGTTCAGGCATTGGTAAAGGTAGAAGGGTACAAAAACAAATAAATCATGCCTATTTTCAAGGAGTTTTCTCTCTAGTGAGAAAGACAGATAAACAACATGCTGAAATGTAATTATTTCAATTTATTTTATGTGCCAGTGATAGTATTGGTACAAAGGAGAGAGGGATCCACTCTGCTTAGGTGGGTGGCTGGTGCCAGGAGGGGACAGGAATTCCAGGCAGAAAGGATAGCATTGGTTTAAGCAGGGAGGAAATGGCAGGGTAAATAGGTCACTCCAGCTAACGCAGGCTATTCAGTGTAGGTTAGACATAGATAAGTTTATTGTAGGCAGTTTTAAACTAAAATAAGGTAAGCGTTCAGACATCTTTTTTATCTGCACAGGACTCCCACCCAACTGACCAGACACACCAGACCTGACCGCCCTGCTGGCTGGAATGTGGATTTACCAGAAAAGCTCACTCTCATGGCTAATTAAAGGTGGAGAGATGGTAATCAGACCACCCTTTTAGTTCATGGTCAGCATAATAATTGTTGTAAAAGTATATGAAACTTCTAGTCAAAGGCAAATGCGTAGTCTTTCTCTTAAGATGACAGTGTTCATCAGGCATCCTTCCTTCCTCTCTCTAGTAAATTCTGTCTTAAACTATACCTTCAATTCACTGTGAAATTCTTTTCTGTGGCAAATCAAAGAACCCACAGAGTGTCACACAGCACCCCACATGGCACACAACTGGCAGAGGGCAAAGTGGTAGCAAGGGATGGGGAGTGATAGCAGGAGACAAGCTCCAACAGGTAGGCAGGGCCAACCTGATTGAAAGCCTTGTCCTCACAAAGCATGAGACATCATCTGTGCTCTGAGAAATTCATGTTAGATGCAGCAGGCAGGGGCATGTCGTACAGAAAACAAAACAAAATAAAACCAGGTAACTCACAAGGGGTTCAGAGACAGACTAGAGGACAGCAGATCTGAGGAAGACACAGTCAGACTGGGAAGGAGAAGTCACAGGGAGGGCACCCCTAAGCTTAGCTCTAGGGAGTTGGCACAATCCCAAGACTCCACGTCCTCTGGGCCACCTCCTTTCCAGGAGAGTGTCTGCACCTCAATGACTGAACAGCCTCCATTAGCTCCCCTGTATGAATGCAGCCTAGGAGTTGGCCGAGCCTGAAAAGCCCTTTGCAGCCCTGGCTTGGGTGGCCGCCAGAGCTCTGTGTCCCTGGAACATAATCCCGGCTGACTCTCCTTGCTGGATGAGCACAACAAAAGGTATAAATAACAACAGCAGTGAAACCCTCCCAGAATTGCTATGGGATTAATAAGCCCTTGAGACCCTGGCACTCCAGACTCTGCAGAAACTGTGCTTCAGTTGTTATTATGAGTGGGCTCCCAGCCATGGCTCCCTCAGCACATACTGATAGATAATCTCTTCCCAACTACTGCTGGGAGTCATCAATCACCCGTGCCTATCTCCCAACCCACAGCCTGGGAAGGGAAGGGAAGAGGCTGCAAGGACAGTGTGGGGTGGGGCAGGAAAGGAGCAAAAGACTGTCAGCTGGCAGACTTTCTCTTCCAGAATGGTATGAGGGCAGAGCATGGGCTCTGGGGTTGGCCGTGTAGATTTGAAACTTGGTTTCTTCACCTGTTTGTTCTGTGATGCTGGGTGGCCTTTAATTGACAAGCACTCCCTGCCATTCTCTAGTGGGCTCGTGGTGAAACCATATTCCTCCACCCACTTTGGACTTAAGTGTGCCTGTGTGGCTTATTCTGGCAAAGAATGCGAGGGAAGAAGGTGTGGAATGGGGACTCTAAAAGCTAGTGCCAAAGTCACCATGTCCCTTAGCCCGATTATAGCAATTGAGGAAGCCTGTGTCAATTTTTATTTCACCTGGGAATCTAAACCACCAGGACAAGCAGAAAACCCCTTCTGGCCTGCCTTCCACATGAATGGAAAATAAGCTACTGAGGGAGATGCATAAATGCATAAAGCTACTGTAGAGGGAAATGTACCCTGGTTTTCTTCCTGCTGACCAGCCTGCAAGCCCAGCCCAGAGCTGTGAAGGCCTCCCGCCTTTACTCTGCCCAGGGTCCCTCCTCTCCTTCCCACTCCACCTCCTGAGCCTTGTTTCTGTGGAAGTCCTGCCTTCTTAGGGTCCCTCCACAGCCCTTCAGTGCTCGTGGAAGACTCCCTTCCCTGCCTTTTGGGTTGCACCACGAACATCCTGCACTCAGAGCTGTTTCAACTCTGACTATTCATGGCCCCAAGTATCAACCCCAATCCCCTATTCCCAAAGTTGTATGCAACTTGAAGGCAGAGAATTCTTTTTAAGTTTTATTTTTTATATTCACAGATTCAGAGCGTCCACTTGCAGTTTTGTTACACAGGTATCTTGTGTAGTTGTGAAAGCTTCCTTATTTGTGCTCTTCCTCATTCCCCTATGTCCTGGGATAGTGCAGTCTCCATCAGTGCCCTGAGGTTTGACTGAGAGAGAAAACCAAGAGGACTCAGTCTCCCTGGCTTGCTTCAGGGAGAAAAGAGACAAAGAGCATGAAAGAGAGGGAGGAGCATGTCTACTTGGGGCTTGTCTGGCACCTGCTGGGACTAGAGCTCAAGAACAAGATCTCGGTGGGGTGTGGTCTTTGGTCTACCTTCCCAGGCTTGAGCAAGGTGTCTCTCCTCCCAGGCCTGCACAGATGCTCCAGGCCATCTCTGTCCGGGGGTTCCCCTCCAGGACTCAATGCACCACAACCCCCATCCTGAGGCAGCCAGTTTTCCCCTCCCTAGTTCACTGTGGTGGACAGTGGAGCTCACATGTCCCAGTTGTCTGTGGCAGTGCTAGTTTATGTGAGTGGCCGGCATAATTATCATTTTTAAGAATTTACTTGTTTTGGATTCAAGGGGTATATGTGTGTGTGTTACAAGAGTGTATTGTGTGATGTTGAGGTTTGGGCTTCTATTGATCCCATCACCCAAATAGTGAGCCTGGTACCTGATGGGTGGTTTCTCAACCCTTCCTCTTCTCTTCTCATCCCCAATTTAGGAGTCCCCAGTGTCTGTCGTCCTGTCCTTATGTCCCTGTGTGCCCATTGTTTCACTCCCACATATAAGTGAGAACACACTGGTATAATTCTTTTTTTTTTTTTTTTGAGTTGTGGTCTCACTCCATCAGCCTGGCTGGAATGCAATGGCACACTCACAGCCAGCCCAGCGTCGACCTGCTAGGCTTCGGCGATCCTTCTGCCTTCAGCCTTCCAAGTAACTGGAACTACAGGTGCATGCTACCATGCCTGGCTAATTTTTAAGAAATTTATTGTAGAGACAAGGTCTCACCAAAGTTGCCTGAGCTGGTCTCAAACCCGCGGGCTCAGGCAATCCACTCGCCTTGGCCTTCCAAATTGTGGGATTACAGGCTGAGCCACCAAGCCCGGACTGGTAATATTCTTAATGGCCTCACTGGAGGAAACTGCACATAGATAAGCCAGGCCCTGTGGGATCCTGGCCAATTGACCCCTGGCTGAGGGGCAAGGCTGTCTTGCTCTTTCTGTTGATTATGTGTGAGGTGGTCTTTGCAACCCCCTTTCCCCCTCTGGCCCTACCTTTCTGAGGGCCAACCTCTTCAGTCCTTCATACCACGGCTTCACTCTACTGTGAGCCACCACGTGAGTTCCAGAGGAGGCGACAGAAGTCTGCTGAGGTTAAGCGACTTTCTGGGTCACAGCTCCGGACTGGGGTATGAGGACAGTTCAACTCCCATTTCCTTAGCACTTAGTTGTCTAGATTGAATATCCATTTCCTGTTGGTTTCAGGCTGGACAATGATTTTAAAAGCCTCGCCTTCTCCCCTCCTGCCTGCTACCCACACAAGTAATTCTTCAAGGGTGAACGTTTCTTTTTGCAAGAGCTTCTGATTGCATCGTAGAGCTATTGTTTAATGGAGATCTGCCTCAGTGCTGGAAGCTACATCCTTGTTGTCCTTGGTCATGGGAGAAAGGAAGCATTTATCTGTTGCACTTCTCCGACTGGGGTTCTCCTTTGATGCCACCTGTTGAATCTCTTCTAAAGAGAATTGATCATGGCAGAATTTCTCTCTGAGAGAGGATTAAAGCCAGCAATCTGGCTGGGAGGCAACCAGTGTCGGGGATTCATCTTGAAGCTGTACTTGCAGAGAAAGTACCTCCTTTTACTTGGCATGTTTATTAGCGATGATTGGGTGGAGGGTACTGATGGGGCCTGCGGGAGCGCTCAAGGCAGTCCCACACCCTCCAACTCAGCCCTGCACACTGTTCACACTGCTCTGTAAACCAAGCCTTACCTCAAGCCAGTTACTGAAGACACAAGGCCTCTGTCTCCCCAGCTGGCTTCAGGGAGAAAAGAGAAGAGGAGCGTGAAAGAGAGGGAGGACCATGTCTTCTTGGGGCTTGTCTGGCACCTACTGGGACTAGAGTTAAAGAACCAGATCAGGATGGGGTGTGGCCTCTGGTCCACCACCCCGGGCTTCAGCAAGGCGAAATAGAAAAGGCACGGAGAGTGCAGACCAAAGACCAATCAGAACCAA
Organism: Carlito syrichta; assembly: GCF_000164805.1. Classification (NCBI taxonomy): domain Eukaryota; kingdom Metazoa; phylum Chordata; class Mammalia; order Primates; family Tarsiidae; genus Carlito; species Carlito syrichta. The sequence goes on along the minus strand of NW_007252421.1, from coordinate 316,478 downwards.
CCCAACCAACAGTATGAACTGCAAAAGCAGTACGAATATCGACCCCTCTTCTGAATGTAGGCCCTCTTCAGATCCACCCAGTGGCTTATAGGCCAAGAATTTCTGCAAAAATTGAGTCTAATAAAAGAAATTCATCACCTCTGTCAGGTCACATTTCAGAGACTAGCATTGCTTGATAGGGTCTCAAGTCCCTCACCATGTTGAGCTTCCCTCACTGGTTGAACCAAAATATGTCAAACTGCATTTCACAAGAGACTGTCCCTCAGAGATCCTGTCCCTGGCAAGCCCAGAGTCCTCACCAGACTCTGTCCTCTGATTTTTTTGTCTGCAGAGGAGACACATGTGGGTGTCTTCTGCCTGGCAAGTAAAACTCAGGATAATTTGTTTCCTCCGTGAAGGGGAATGTTCCTGAGTTCTCCTCTGCATCGCCAAGTGTCCTCCCAAACAGATGGGCACAGGCAGATTTCACATTGATGACTTCAGAACTCTGGCTGGCAGCAGAGCTGAATTTCTTTTATTAGGCTTTATTTCTATAGTAATTATCTGCCATGGAGTCTCATGGTAGGTTTTGGGAGGACTAGCACGAGAGGGTTCTTCTTTCACACACCTTTCACCCTGTTATTTCATCTCTTAGGAGTTTCTTGTTTCCTACTGTGAATTTTATTATCTTCCCAGAGTTTCTTGAGCCCCATGTCACACTTTCTAAATAAACAGAAGAGTTGAGAGTACCAGTTTAGTAATAAAACTTTCCAGGGTCTTTCTGATGGGAATTAGAAATGTTATCCTGAGGTCTGAAGGAATTATGCCTGTCAGATCACTTTTTTCTCCTCTGAATCAGCATTGAGAAAAGCATAAGTATCCTGGATTTCTTTTTCTTTTTCTTTCTTTCTTTCCCTTTTTTTTGAGACAGGGTCTTGCTCTGCCCACCTTGACTACAGTGGCACGATCATAGCTCACAGCAGTCTCCATCAGTCTCCATCAGTCTCAAGCAATCTTTCTTCTTTAGCCTTCCAAAATGCTGGGATTACAGGCATGAGCCACCACACCCGGCCCCTGGACAGTGTGTGTGTGTGTGTGTGTGTGTGTGTGTGTGTGTGTGTTTCAGGGTTTTACTTTATCACCCAGGCTGGAGCGCCATAGCATGATCATGGTTCGCTGCAGCCTTGACCTCCTGGGCTCAGGTGATCCTTCTGCCTCTGCCTCCTGAGTAGCTGAGACTACAGGTAAGTGCCACCATGTCCGTCTAATTTTTTGATTTCTTTGGTAGAGACGAGTTCTCACTCTTTTGCCCAGTCTGGTCTCAAACTCCTAGGCTCAGCTATCCTCCCACCTTAGCCTCCAAAATGCTAGGATTACAGGTGTGAGACACCACATCTGGGCCCCGAAATTTTCAAATACTTCTTACCGCTTCACCTTTGCTCTTCCTGCATTTCCTCTGAAGACCCCCCAGCCTTTCTTTCCTGGCCCTCAGAAATATGCCTATTATTCATTCATTCCTTATTACTGTAAGTCTAATGTATACTTTCCTTTCTGCCTCCTAAAGTATTTCTTTGTATCTCTCATTTTTTGCATTTAATCATATATTATCTTGTACTGTCATCAATTTCGGATATTCAATATTCATCTTCCAAGTGAGATAAAAACTCTTTTAGAAACTACTGACAGTAGACATTTGGTGATTGCCTGGTATTGGCAGGGAGGATGTCATGTGAATGAAGATACAAAGAGAAGACATAGACTAGTTTAAAATTAAAGCTGTTAGGGGCCAACTCCTTCCTTTTCCAAATGAGGTGTCAAAGCAACTAGAAAATGAGTAGTTCGTGCCGACGTGCCTATCTAAGCTAAAACCCAGACTAAGCCCTATTTCAAGCTGTCTTCCGTGATCTCTCTCTTCTAGAGTTATCATTAAAGATTGTCTTCTGAAAACAGATGGGTGAAGACGTCAAGCTTCTTGGGGTCCTTTGAGAAGCTGTGAGGGTAAAACCAAGATACTTTTGTATTGGCTCATTTGGCTTTGTAACTATATCCCATTTCCCAGCCCTCAGAATGTTGGCTTTCAGTGAACTGTCCCATCTTTTTAAAGTCTGTAATAGTTGACCAACAAAATCATCAGAGTGAATCGGACTGAAGTGAATTAGGCAATGGAGATAGCATGATAAATGAGGAAGGGCATTGGCCTTTATCCCTAGTTCATGATCTAACTAGTTTAAAAATGAGAACCAACAATCTTAACAGAGTTTACTGAGCTAGTGTTTCAGCATTTCATATAGATTCTCTCATTTATCGCTCACAACATGCCCGTGAAGTAGGTGCTCTTATTATGCTAATTTTATAAATGAGGCACAGAGAAACTAGTTTGTGGTGGAGGCAGGAGATCATGGAGAAGGAGGTGCTGAAAGATCCTTAAATCTCTTCTGTTATTCTAAGGCTCTGTTGGTCTTATAGAGAAAAATTCATTTTTTAAAATCCTCTAGTTTCACCGAAAAATTCACATTAGTTTGGAACCAAGATAGAACACAGTATTCCATGGCTCAGATATTTGGTTTGGCTACACTGTGTTTATTAAAAAAAAAAAACAACAAAAAAACATTTGTGAATAACATTTAAAACTGGAAGATGCATATATAATTATTGATTTTTTACTTCCCTTGAAACACGGAGAAACCTACGCCCATCTTTCCTCATGACAAGAGCTATCTGGAGCTGAGGAGTGGCAGGTCCTTCCAGCAGGTTCTCCAGTTCCCCCGATACCCTCCCCCGCAACTTCCCACCTCTTCTCAACATGTTGGCACAATGCCTGGCCTAATTCCTTGTCTTATGTCACCTCCCTTGCCCCCAGAATCATTTTAGTTTGAGATACCGGCTGTACCGTAGTTTCTTGTGCTACTCAGGGACAGGTGCATAAAGGAAAAAGAACTTTGCGAGTTCTTCTGAAAATTAATGATCTTTCCAAATTGGAAGGATGGATTATTGTTAACATAACAAACCTCATTTTGCAGTGTAGGAAAAACCATTGGAATAATTTCTCTAGAAAGAAACAATTTCGCTATATGGAAAAAAAAATCAACCTCTGTTCAGCAACCCCTGAATGGTGGCTTCAAACATCAGAACCTTGCCAAACCAATTTTCTCCTTTCAGATTTAACACTGCTCCATTTATCTCGGTGGGGACTAAAGACCAGCTAAATTTGAAGTTATAAAGCTCAGCCTTTTTGAATGATTTTGGTCAAAACAGTTCTCTTTTGCTCTTGCTGCAACAAGACAAAGTGTGCCTGTTTAATGCTCTTCTTTCTCAAAGGAGACTAAAGAGAAATTTCTAAAATTTCCCCCAAACATTTCACCTCTGAGCTGATTATAAAGGTGGAGAATTTCAGTTGGAAAAGGGACGTATATTTCAGAGTGTTATCAGCTCTGGGAAATAGGAGATTATAATGGAGTCAGGGTTCCTCCCCCCCTTGCTTTTAACTAGAGTGAATGCTTCTGTAATCACTGTAATAATGATGCTTTGCATTTATATAGCCCCATTCATTCTTCTGAGGAGCTCAAAACGCTTTACAAACATTATCTCATTAAATCCTCTTGAGGCAGGTAATGACATGCGAGATTATCCCTGAGGTACAAGACTCCCTAAGGGGGCAGTCAGGGATGAGATGAGCTGTCCCTAATCTCAGACCAGGTCCCCACTGGGCTGGAGGGAGAGTACTGGTATGCAGAACACCTGGTGGAACCTGGTGGAGCTTTGTGAGAGGAACAAGACAACCTAGGGGACATCAGAAGTTACTTGGTTCTCAGTGTGTTCCCTCACTGCTTCTAGAGACTCACATTCTGGGAAACTGTGCCTGGGTACTCCCATCTGGAAAATGTTTTTCGATACTGTGGATAGAGGGGCATTCAGTGCCTACTGCTGAATGAATGGAGTTTAGTCCAAGATTTCCAGCTGCACTTGGTTGTGCTAAAAGTTCAAATTGTACCCAAGAGCTCAATTTTCAGAAGGTCTCCTTCACTCTTGAGACACTGGGGCCCATTCTCAAATGTCTACACCTGGGCTTCCTTCACTCTGGAAATGCTGAGGCCATTCTCAAATGTCTATACCTGGTGACAGCTTTACATGAGAGGAGAGGTCTATTGGGGATACTGGGGCAAAAATTTTGTGAGGGCATATTGGGAGTGTGGTATGGGGGTTGGGGTAATTAGCTGGACTAGTCGCCTAAAGCAGTTTTGATCATTGACCTCCAGAGGATTAATGCCAGGTCCAGAAACAAAGAAGACAGCAATTGGGGAAGAATGAACATTAATAAAAATGGAAACTTCTGACTTTTCTGCAGTCACATTATTCCTCTAGGCTCATTTTCATTGTTCTTTGTCATCACTAGGGAACAGAGAAGGGTTAGTAAACATTGAAAAAACTTTGGGCCAGGGAGGATCTTTAAATCCAGCTTCTCAAGCTCTCACAGAATCAGGTAACCTTTGGTCACCTTCTCTGAACCTCACCTTTATCATCAACAAGTAATTCTTTGGGGTTTACTATACTCAGGATACATTCCTGAGACTGCTGGGAACAATATAAGGCAGTGAGATGAGGGACTGTTCTTGACCTGGGTGAACAGGACGTGAACTTAAAAACAATAGTCTCCGGACACCTGACATATATAAGCATCTCTCAGGAAGTAAAGCTTATCAGGCACACACGAGGTGTTTTCTTATCAGTGATTTAACTGTAGACCTCATTTTGTCCAATTCTTTCTGGCAGTTTAGTTTATTATTTTTAGAGCACCTATCAAATGACTTGGTCAAGATCACTTCAGGGGCTATTCCATCGAAAAAATAAAGAACAATCAACTCACCAGAATTAATTATTTTTCATGGGACACACATATAAGATATATAAAGCACTGTATGAGTTCAGGCAATGCAGCTATGGTTTTTAGCAGGCATGTTTTCAATGACTGAGCATGGGTATAGAACACATGCTTATGGAGGGTACAGATGCCACATAAGTGAGAAGCCTGCATGAGACAGCATGGTGACTGTGAGAACACAGATTCAAAAAGATGATGAAGGTCTAAAAATAGAAGACTAAATGACTACAAGCCCATTTTAGAAGGGTGGACATTTAATTTCCAGAAGGACAGAATATGGGTCCATAGACCCTGATCGGGAGATTTTAGTGTGTGTGATTGTCTTTTACACTCTGGGAAGGTACTTGAGCAGCCAAGAACTAGGTAGTGCTCCATCAGCTCCAGCACCCAGCCATGCAGCAGGATGTACTCTGACACATCTCAAGACCCCAAAGGTCACGTTTTCTGGAATGCTCTAATGAACTTGTAAACACCATGAGGACAGACCTCCAGCCTGCTGCAGGCCCTTCTCACGCCTAGGTGACTTCAGTTCTCCTGGAGCTAAAGGGCTTCCCCAAGGCCACATGCCCAGTGTCAGGGTGACAGGAGGGAGCAGCAGTCTCTAGACTCCACTCTGGAACCTGTTTTATTACATGGAGAGAACTCTGAAAGGCCAGCTGACTAAAGGCTGGGGTTCACAGATTTGCTGGCTTGAGGGAGAAGAGAGACAGGGGAAAGGAGAGCAAGAGGGAAGGGACCCAGATGGGTAGAGTCTCAACTCAGCCACCATGGATCACCTCCCTTTGGGGGATGAACACCAGCTGAGACTATCACAACCACGCTGACAATGCCAGGCCACACAGTGGCCCAAGGAGACAAACATGCCCCTTGGCGAAGCTGTGCTCATGTTGCCATAGCAACGGGAGCAGGCCATTAGAGCACTGTTGGGAAGTGGGAAGACATGAGGTCTAGTCATTCACAGATGCCACCAAGGGGCCATGTGATGTGGTTAATGGGGTCTCAGCCAGGCGCTGTCCTGCATTAGCAGTAATGGGGCCGGCCCACCCATGTGTGAAGCCTGAGCAGTGCCGCCCCGACAAGCTTAGGCAAAGTTGGCCAGCCCTGGAGGCTGGGGACTCACCAAGGGGCTGGGGAGGATAGAAGGGCATCTGGGGGTGGGGCTGCAGTCAGCCCAGGCTTTCCCAGCCACCACATGCAGTCTCATGGCTGTTTTCGGTCAGACCTGAAACCAGAAAATTTCCTTCCCAGCCAGCAAGGGGGGATTTAGATTGATGGCAAGAGGATGCTGCAACTCAGGTGCCTGGAGGTACTGACATAGGCCAGGAGGGCTGTGGCTCGTTCTCCAGGAAGGCAGCGGAGTGAGCCAGATGACAGACAACAATCCCCTACAGGACTTCCATTTGACTACATGCCTACCCATACTGGCACTCTGTGTGCGTCTAGCATTTCACATAAGTATCATGATGGTTAGTTGGTACAGATTCTGGAATAGACTCTGGGTTGGAGTCTCAGTCTCAGTTTTGCAACTTATGAGCTGTGACCTTGAAGAGGTGGCAACTCGTTTGTGTTCAGAAAAGTTCTGCATTTATACAAGGGGGATAATAATAGTAACTACCTTAAAGAGGTGCTGTGAGGACTAATGGGTTGATACATGTGGCATTTAGAATGACACGTGGCATATAGTAAGTGTTAAATATACGTTGGCTATTACTAGCAGTAACATCAGTGTCAATCTGGACTTGCCTAGTAAGATGTCCTGTAAAATAGGATGGTTGGAGGAAGGAATCTTCCCCTGCAGTATGCGGAATCATTCTCAAACACAGTCCTGTGTGTTGTTCTTGGCTACTAGAGTCTATTTATTTAAAGGTGATTTGGCTTAGCAGAAAACAAGGCTTCTGTTTATGTCTGCACTCGATCTGTGCCACTACAGGCTGGCTGTAATGGATTGGATGACCCCATGCTATAGTGCACACAGGCTTTGCACATAAAGACAGGGCTACCATGCGCCATTGAGTTGGTGGTATCTGACACAAGGGTGCCTGGTTGAGGGTGGGTGGGAACAGAAATGCAGTCGCTGTCAGCTCCTGAGCCATGCTGCCTGGTGTGGGGCTGAATCTGCCTGGAGGAAGGAGCGCCTTTTTTGAATTTTTGACAAGACATCTTATGGACTCTCAACAACCTTGTGACCCTTGGGAAAGTTACAGAAAAAAAAAAAAGACCAAGACATTTTACTCAGATACAGATCCTGAACTAAACACTTAGGCCACAAAGGAACCTCTGAGTCTGTGTTTGTGGTCTTGAGTGAAACGATTTCTCACGTTTTCTCAATCTGATGGTCTGTCATTCTCTTTCTTCTACATTATGCAGCATTTGTTGAGATGACTTTTGCTGAGGAGACCAACAATTTGCTTAAAATAGAAATGACTTTCAGTTTCCACGTATTTCTAAAGTTTCATGTGTGCAGGAATATGTCGACCCATGAGGAAATATGAAGGTACATGTTTATCCCCCAGATCTTCAGACTCTGTTGAGCTTATTTTGACAGCCCAGTAGCTGACCTCTCAGAGGAACTGGTAAAGACCGCTGTGCTCTTCGCTGGTTCTGCAGAGAGTGGAGTTGGGGGAAGGCCTCAGGAGAGACAGGTAGCTGTGTGTGGAGGCCATCCTGGGGCACTGGAAAAGCTGGGACCCCCACCTTTGCGGCTGTCCACTAATTGCACAGAAATTAGTTATTCAGCTTGATATATGTCTGTATATCTTGGGGGTCTGGTGTATAGCCCACATGCTTCTAGTCATCATGGCAGAAGAGGAAGGTGAATAGGGTAGAAGTTCAGCGGCCTGAGTTCTAGTTCTAGATCTGCAGTGTTAAAAGCTGTGCAACTTGGCTAAACACTCAACCACTCAAAATGGGAATAGTGATACTGATAGAATGTTTGTGGGGGTAAAATGCATAAAGGCATATGAGAATTATGAAAAAACCACCTACAGTCAACTAGCAGATGCAGCTAAGAGTTGCTGTGAAACTGTTATGTGCCAGGGACAGACCTAAGCAATTGGCAGGGGGCTTTGTTCCTGCCCTCTGCTCACTTGTGATCTGTAGAATGAGGAGATCGTATGACACTGTCTCTGAAGACCTTCAGTTCTAAGGCTTTCTTTATCCTACTCATAGTTAATGGAATAATCGTAGAATTTAGATCTTGGAGGAACCGTGGGGAAGGAAGAATAGATATACATGTGAAACACAACTGAAGTGTTAGAGTGAAAGATGCTGTGAAAAATGCTCACACCATAGGAAAGGTGACTTCAGCGGAGACACTGGGCCCACTGCTGACCTGCCTGGGTAGGCAGATCAGAAAGCCTTCTGGGGAGACACGTGCAGAAGGGGCAGGTTGGCAACCAGACATTCCTCTGAGTGGGCTTGAAAGTTTATGAATCTGCTTTAAACTGAAAACAAACATATTGACTCTCCAGGCTTTTCCCAAGACAATGTATTTTCAAACTACTGCTGCCCAACTTTAATCCAAAAGCCAAAGCCAAAGGACAGTACTCCTGTAATCGTCAAAAGAACATGCGATCTACTCATTCTTCTGTGTCACTAGCCCTCAAATTGCATCACAGCATGTTAAAATATAGATCCCCCCCGCTGCGCCCCAGAGTTCTTGATTCAGTGTGCACAGGTAGAAATCAATAATGTACTTTTCTAATACATTCCCAGGTGATGTTGACATTGGAAGCTCAGGACTGCATGTTGAGAACAAGGAATCTAACTGATATCAAGTTGATCAACAGGTTAAACCGGTAACAGGGAGGCAGGCACTGTAGCACATTCCTCAGTAAAGATAGAATGTCTTTTATGGAATCTGCTGATACCATATCCTCTTGCACTAAGGAATAATGCAAGTGACAGCACTAAGAAGAGGTTACCGGCATTTTCACTCTTGTGAACTTGTTGAGGTTGTTAATTCTTACATTTCCCAATGTTCTTTTATTAGTATCAAGAAAGAAATCTTGGTTGGGTCTCAGAAGTAAGAACAATTGCTTGTGTTATTCCCAGGACAATTGGGATGCTTTCATCTTTCAGTTTACATGACTCCATTTGGCCATTAGAAAGCTCTGAGACCAACAAATAGCCTGTTTCTAATAAACAGGGAGAAATTTGTGGCATATATTTTAGGGTGCTAATCTTCCCTATCATATATTTTTATTTGGACTTTTTGTCTTTTTTCTTGTGTAAGTTTTCTCAAATCTTCCCTAGAATAAAGGAGGAATAAATAAATAAGCAACGAAAGTAAAGAAATGGTGAAAATTATGTGCATGAGTTCTGAGGGGATAAGAAATAGCCCAGTAATAGAAGCTGGTATCAGGAAATGTGTGTTGTTTGTCTGTTTTAGTGCGGTAGGTAACAAAAGTGATTTACCCAAGACCTACCAGCTCTATGCTGTAGACTTGGCACTAAAGGATAAATCTTCCTGCTCCAGTAACAGAGACCTTTTTTCTAGTCTTTCCCACTTCCCAAACATAAAGCATTGAGATAACTGGGCTCCTGCCTCGGTGCTTGGTGTCAAGTTATCCAACCTGAGAAATCAATAAAATGAGTTTGCTTCAAGCCCAGTCAAAGGAAACAGTAAGGGGTTGGTAAGGATTGATAAAAACTTGAAAAGATGGCCTGAATCATCTAATGGAGAATTTTTTTTTTGAGTTGGGAGGGGATTGATCATTCCTCCCTCTTCTCAGCAGTCCCCGTGGCAGTTATTGAATTGACACCAACAGGGGCAAGAAGTGTGAGATTTTTATATGGAATGCTAAAAATGATGCTTCCACGAATTTAGCCCAGAAATGACAGGGGTGACAAAGAGTGATCCTAATGGTTAAGTAGCAGCCATTGCTCACCTACCTCACATCTTAGGGGTTGAATCAAGGGTCCTAGTTGAGTGGCAGTCTGTGTGGGTCACTGTGGGCTTAGCACTTGCAGGTAGTGAGGTGTGAGGAATCCCCCTGACTAACCCATGACTCTTCACCCCCTCCAGGAGGCCTGGAGGAGAAGGCTGACCCTTCTTTCGGCCTCTCACTGCATCCTGTGTCCCACAGTCACCACATCATCCTGAGGTTATCTGTCCCCTGTCCTTGTGGTGAGACTGCAGGCTTCTTTAGGGACAGCCAGAGAAAAATCCCAGCTTGGTCAGCATGGAAGATCCTCTTGTATTTTCTTTATTTTATTTTTAAGTGAATAGACTCCAAAGCTTTCCATCTTGCTTTGTGGCTTTGGGAGAAGCCCACCTGAGTTTCTGCCATAAGGACCCATCAAAGCCTTATCAACTTTGACCTTTTTAGTTGAAGAAGCCAAACTGGAGGGGCGGTGGAGGCGGGGGTGGGGGGATGGGGGTGGGTATGAGGATAGTTGGCTGCTCTCTCTCTCTTCTCTGCTGCTTTCTCCTAATGAATTCTTCAAGCAGCATGCAGAGGAGGAGATGGGCCAAGGCGGGCCCAGGCCACTAACCAGCTGCATTAATCACACTTCGTCCCTCAGCCTGGCCGAGATGGATGGCCCTTCAGCGGGCCAGTGTTCAGGTGCACTACTAATAATAGGCTTAATCCAGCACTGCTTGGCTCTCCAGCGGCTCCCTTCTCCCCCAGCCAATTGATGAGCCCCATGAAGTATCAGCTCCATCAAAGACCTGAGAAGGCGTGAGGGTCCCAGGAGCTCTGGGTTGGGAACATGGAACCAGCTGCAGCTCTCTTTCTATGGTTGGGAGGAGTCAGGCCAGGGAAGGTCACCCAAGGTCACAATGGGAAGACTGGACAGTAGTAAAGAAAAGCTCACTTCCTCGCCCGATGCTATCTTGCTGCCCAGAGAGAAGGAAAGGGAATTAGCGACAGACAGGCTGACTCCATGGAGCTCCAATTTTTCAAGAACCTATCTCTGTGCTACCTCTATCTTTGTTTAAGTCCCATTTGTCCCTTCAAGGACTGGTCTGTTTTGTGTACGACTGATGAATTGATTCTGTTATTGGTAGGGCTTTCAGAGGCGATGCCTCTGCCCAGCCCCCCTGGGTCCCTGGTGCCCTCATTCTGTCACCCTCTGCTGTGGCACCAACCAGGTGACATGACCGCCTATGACTTGAATCACACCTATAAGTGCCTGGAAGAGAACTGGCCAGAGAAGCTCAAAATGTGGCTCTAGCCCCTAAGGAGTTCATAGCCTAGAAGGAAGGAGGAGGCATACACGAATGAATGCCCAGAAAGAGGTACCTGACAAGATATAATTAATGGGTTGGCTTGAAGTTTTTCTTCTTCCCTTCTCCAGGGTACCACATGGAGGAAGCATAGGCTGAGGGTGGAATGACAAAATGGTGGAGCTTGCGGGGAGGACAATGACTCATTCTCACATCAGACAGCCAGACTGCCCATCAACAAGAATTATCTACAGATAGTCCAATTAAAAACAAAAACAGAAACAAAACCCATATACACTCTGGAGTCAGATAGACCCTGGTTTGAATTCTAGCTCTTCCATTTATTCACTGTCTGGCCTCAAGAAAGTTATTTAACCTCTCTGAATTTCAATTTTTCTTATCTGCAAAATGACTGTGATAATATCTAACTCATTGTTGAGAGCTTTGTATGATTCAAGGAGGTTGAGTGTCAAGCACAGTGCCTGGGTCAACACTGGCACTTTAAAGCTGCCACTTCATGTGTTCATTTACTTAGTCATTTAACAAACATATAATGAACATCAACCATGCACTAGACATTGTACTAGGCCTGGTATCCCTAAAGGGAGGACAGAGAAGACAGTGACCTTGTGCTCATGAGCATGGCATTGTGTCCAGGGAAACAGATAAGCAAACTGACAATCATAATTCAGTCTGTTAAATGCCAGGATGAAGGAGGCACAGATGAGACCAGAGAAAATAACCCTGTTTCATTCCTAGGATTTCTTTCCCCATTCCCTTAGTCTCTTGCATTCTTTTTTCTCTCTCCTTCTAAGATTATCTGGCCAATTGATTTTTTTTCCCTTCTGCTGATAAATCTCAAGTGCTCTAAGGAATTGCTGGTCATCTCATCTGCCCAGAGAGCAAGCATGACAGCTTTCTCATCTTTCAGAGTTCCTTCCTCCCTGTCTGGCTGTCCTTACACTCTTCAAAAGCAGGCTTAACCCTTTGATTGCTCTCTGCTGTCGGGCCTGGCTATCTATCAGAGGAGCTGGTGAGAGATTGAGTACTGGGAAGGGTTAGGCAAGGCTCCAGATCAAAAGTCCTGATCCTGAGCTGAGGGAAAGAAGAGGCAGAAGCCGACTGTGAGTGCTTTGCTTCATCTGCTCTTCCGTTCTTAAACAGACAATAATTTATTTGATGTGAGCTGAGATTTATTTCATGACTTAGAGGACTGGAGATTTTGGGGCAATAAAAATTTGTCAGACTATTCAGACCTGTCATCTTCTGAGTGCCTTCTTCAGGCGCCAAGGTTTCCTTAACTACCCAGATATGTCTTCCAATGACTGCCAGGCCCTCTGTCAAGAGAACATGTCTGTTTTCTACTGGGCTGCCGAGTAGGGCTTAGCCGGTGGACTAGAGCTGGTAAAGATGGATGCTGGGTCTTAGAGAAGACAGACTCTGGACAGAGAATAATGTAAATGAAATGCCAAATGGATCTATTGAGCTAGCAGTGTTCCTTTAGGCTCTAAGGGCTGGGGCCATCCCAGGGGAGTGAGATGGCAAGAAGTAATTAGAAGACACCTGGACTTACACTGAGGAGCCTGGACTTCTAATTCTGTCCCACCTTGCTAACATGACTTTGGGCAAATACGTCAGTCTCTCTGTACCTCCACTCTCCCATCTATAAACCACGGGGGTCTTCTGGGCCCTAGAAATGGCTGCAGGTGGCATAATTCCTCCACTTGGCTTGGCGATGTGTTGCAGAGCCTCGTCCACAGAGGCCATCGGGGTCCTGCCCGGGGCCCTCTCCCAGCTCCTGAGAGCTTTTACTTTTCTGGGCCCTATTCACAGCTGAGAATGAACGGTTCTTGGGCCACCAGAGCTGCTTGAGGTTCTGTTCCACCACCCCATCTTCCTCTGACTTTGAGCCGAGGCCTGATGGAAGGGGGGAGTATGAAAGCTCTGGCAATGTGGCTTCTCGTCTAGCAGTCTCTGAGATGCCCTGTGGATTTAGAGTTTCCTGCAGGCACAGGCTGAGACCAGGGCTTTGCTTTAAGTGTTACCTCCACTTGGCTTCTTGACTTTCCTCCTCCTTGACCTTCCTCCTTTCCTCCCTCCTTAAGTTCTGCTGAGCCACTTTCACATGGGTCCTTGACCTGGGGTCTGTCTCTGGGGAACACAACCTATGCCATTTCTCAAATCCAAAAATTTAGTAGAGCATGTTCTATGAATAAAATATCCACCTATTTGATTTCTTTTTATTCCTTCTTTTCTGCATCTCCAGTGTTTATGAATTTGTGACTTGTATGTTTCTTTTGCCAATGGTGGAGAATTGTTGAGACTGTGTGGCCTTGAGACTGTAGGTCAGGTGACAAACTTATAAGTGGCTCAAGTGAGGACATTTCATGCCAGAGAGAGGCACTCTCCTTTAGTTCCTAGAAGCCTAGAAGGGATTCTTGGCACGACAGTCTTGCTAAGCATTTATGCAACCCAATAGTCAACATTCAGGCTTGTGACTATCACATACATGGAAGAACAATGAGATGGGTTCCTCTTGGAAAAAGGTAAAGATGGGAAACATCTTGTCTGAATTCTGAGCAGTCCCAGAACTCTAAGACAGCTCTCCTTTTTAACCTATCTAGTCTTGTTTGTAGACACATTTTAGCTCCAGGCAAGACCATATGCTTCTCAAGGACAGACTCCTCATCTTTGCACCAAGCGTAGTGTCTTACAGTGGTTAAGACTCAGCAGATGTTGTGTCTGAAAAGACCACAGTGGGTGTGAAGAGAAATATTATGGAGCAGAAGGCCCTCAGGAGTGAGTGAAGCACATCCAGAGTCACTTAGCTCTGCACCTTGTCTGCTGGGTTGACTAGTGGGCATTTATTAACCTCTTCACGTCTTAGCTTCTGTGTCTGCAAAACTGAGATGACACTGACTACTTCATGAGTTTTTTCTCTTTTTTTGATATTTAAAAAACAAATTTATTAAGGTATGAATCACATAAAGTAAACATTACAAATGTTAAATGAAAAAATCCGTGACTGCGAGCAATATATACTTAATATGCCCACATAACCGCCACCCCTATTAAGGTGCAAAACGTTTCCATCACCATGAAATTCTTCCTGAGGTTTTCCTAAGAGTAAATGTGGTAGGAATTGTGAAAGTTTCCATCATGCTGCAACCACTGAACTGAAGTGCCAATTGCTCCTGAGCTTGGTAGTTCTGTAGTCAGAAAGGATAACTGAGGCTCTGGGACCTGAAGCCACTGCACTCTCCTGGGGACAGCTCAGTAGTTTTGCTGTCTGCACAAGTATTTTCTTAGCTTGTAGCTTGCCCTGGAAGTACCACAAGTTTTTAGAAGCCTTTGTCCTTCCTGTTTTCAAGAATTGTTCTGAAGTCTCTTTACTACCCAACAGGTGAATCCAATCAGGAAACTTCCTGATATGCACATTGGCATGGAAATTTCACATGTGGTAAAGTGGCACCAAGAGCCAATGGAAAAATGGCAGATTGCTTAGAAGATGGTACTGAGATCCAGCAGGTCTCATGAACTTGTCTGACTTTTACATTTGCTGAAAATGTCTTTCCAGAACAAAAAAAACTGGGTTCCTTTAAATGAACATCACCCACAAAGGCAGAATTGTGGACAGATTAAAGAAGCAAATGCAATGGTTAGTAGATGGTTAAAAGAAGAAAATACAAGAGAATAACTCTGGGACCTTGTAGTAGGAGAGGACTTCCTTAACAAAACTTCAAAAGCACAAAACATAAGGCAAAAAAGGTTGAATTTGACTAATGAAAGTTAGGGACTTATGGATAATGTGGATAAAACTGACAGATGATACACAGAAAATAGTTGCAATTAATGTCTAAAACTGACAAGGCATCGATATATAGAATGTACAAGGTGAGTCTATAAATCAACAGTAAAAGCAAGTATAACAGAGGACAAAGGGTAGGAATAGGCACCAAAGGGAAGATTAAACTCCAAAATTATAAGAAGAGCTATTCATTCTCCCTAGTCATCATAAAACATTAAGAAAACAGTTTAAACCTGGGGGTGTGGCACAACTGAGACAGCAAGGCACCGTCAGGCAGCAATGTGAGCTCCAGGAACCCTAAGCCTACAAGCAGGAGTGCAGTCAACCTGAGTGCACATACCCTGCGACCCAGCAGTTCTGCTCTTGTGCATACATCCCAAGACATCCTACCTCCATAGACCCATAGGAGGCTCATAAGGGTCCACTCCTTGCAGCACTGTCTGCAGGGAAGCATGGTGGTGGCTCTCCAAGAGTTTATCCCATACACACTGTGGAGCAGGAAGGAGCTATATATCTCAGATGTACAAATAGTGACACAGATGGAACTTTCAAGCATAGTGCAAATTAGAGAAAGCAAGAAGTTGACTCATATCTGTAATCCAGTTTGACTGACATAAATGTAAAATACAAACCAATAATCCACATGTTTTGTAAGAACCTAGGCATACATTAACCACATTAGAATCCTCGCCTCTGGGGGTAAGAGCATGGGGGTGGAGACTGAAGATAAACAGCAATAATCAGTTTTTAAAAGGAAAAACATTGGGAATGGGGTCCATGTTTCCTTTCATTTTTCAATGGCTGCTGAAGTCGAGGTGATCTGAGAGATGGGCCTTTCTGACAGTCTCTTTGGTTGAAGAGACTTGAGGGTTTTATAAAATGGTAGCTGGGCATAGTAGTGGTGTCATCCAAGGTCATATTCAAGCTGTCATCCCCTTGCAGATACCCCTACACTCTTGGACTTGACCTTGACTCTGCAGGCCTAGAGACAAGCCGTCATTGGCCAGATACCATAAGGCCCTAGGACCCACCTGTTCTGTAAGACGCATGTGCTGTCAGAAGGCCAACTGATTAAGCCACAATAAGAAGTCATTGTCATGCAACCTGAGTACTTCAAGCTGCCTGATTAGTGCATTCTCTTCCTATAGTCAAGCCACATGGGGAACCAAATCATAATCAGAAGTTTCCAGTGATAGAGACAGAGATGAAGCAAAAGGAATTCAGATGATCCTATAAAAAGTCACTCAGCTGAGAGAGCATAAGGGATTGTCCCAAGACACGGATAGACCTGCTAATAGTGGGAACAATATCCTGGGATTATATACATGTTGGAATGTGGACAAATGTGTAACACCCAAGTAAATACAACTGAGTTGAAAGGATGGGCTGGAGATTGAGGCCTGAACAATGCTGAACATGAGTGGAAGCCTGACTCCAGGCAAACTTACAACCAACCACCTCAGGAAAAATGCGTCTCAGAACAAGCCTGCCCTGGTCTCTGCAGACTGCAGGGAGGGAATGAAAACATGAGAGAAAGGCTTCTCACAAGAGGCAATGTTGAGTTTTACCTGAGGTCCTGATCCTGGAAAACAGCAAAGATTGAGAAATGCACCCCTCCCCTGGCCTTTTTTGGTCCAGGGAATGGTTTACTACAAAGAACCACTGTTCTCAGATAAGACTCACAGGTGCCTCTGGTTTACCTACGCAAAGCCAGACACAGACTCCCCACATGCCCATGTGTTGCCTCACAAGTGATTCCCTGAACAGCTCTTCCTCCCTGGTCAATTGAAGCAAGAATGCTTATGAACCACACCTTGGGCTTCCCTCCCTCCCCAGGTACCCAAACTTCCAAGAGCACACAATTCTACCTCAACAGCCTCCTGGAAAAGCAGGATGCCTCAGGAGCAAAACTACCGATCTACCATCGCATCACAGCAGGCTCTCATCCCACTTCCCACACTCTGCTCTTTCTAGATCTGTATACTCTGCCATATAAAGAAAAACTCTTTCTAACTGTCCCTCAAGTGCTGCAGCTCTTGGGGTTACAGCAGTCCTCCTATTGCAATAGCCTCTTTCACCTCTGCAATAATCCTTTCTAATAAAGCCTCTCCCGACTGAGTCCAGACTTGTTTTTCAATTGGACACACCTCATAGACCATCCCTTCCAACTTCTCTGTCACCTCCGGAGGAGATGACACCACTGCAGGAAAGGAGAAAGGCACACACATTCTGCAGTGCCCAAAGGCACCCATGCCGCAATGGAGTTTTTCCTTTATATGGAAAAATTACATGACTTGATCACCGAGTCAGCTGGGTGCATGCTGTCAGCCTGGAAACTTGGCCCACCTAGACGTTCCTGCCCACCATCTACTTTAAAGGTCACAGCTTGATGTTTCTGTTAAAAATTAGCTCCTCCCCCTTGCCCTTTGCTTGGTTCTTCACTGGTACTTTTTTTTTTAACTTTAAAAATGTGCAGACTGCCAGGCATGGTAGCCCTTGACTGTAATCCCAGCTACTCAGGAGGCTGAGGTGGGAGGATCACTTGAGCCCAGGTGGCTGAGGCTGCAGTGAGCTAGGATCGCTCCACTACACTCCAGCCTGAGTGACATAGCAAGTCCCTGTCTCAATAACAACAGCAACAATTTTTAAAAATAAAAAGTTACTAACTTAACCTGTTTCTTCATTTGGGAAGAAGCAGCGTAGCTTTTTATCACCGAGGCATGCGGTTGTCTGGGAATTACTCTCTATTTTGTCACATCAGTGGGTCGGTATTCCCCTGGGCCTTTTCCCTGTGGCTCATTTCTGGCTCTTATTCTGGGCTCCACTCCCTTCATTTCTGCTCTTTCTTGATCTCCTTCTTTCTTTCCCTCATCCTGACCCATGAAGAAATTAATTAATGGGTTCACCAACTAAACATGCACCTATGGAACACTGCCTGATTATCAGGGGTTGTTCCAGGCACTAGAGACCCACAGAAGCGTAGTCCCTGCCACTGAGAACTTGTGGAGAGCAGAGGAAACAGACCTATAAAGTAATATAACACCACACGATTAATTCTGTAATGGAGATATAAAAGAAAAAGAAAGTGCTGTCGACGGAATTTAAATCAGTGGGGGGAAAAACAAAGAATAGACAAGTAGCAATTGAACACATTTCTCATTTCTTATCTAATACTTACCCTCCCTCGGGGCTTACTGGATGATACATGGCTTAGAGGTCACAGGCTGGAAAATATTGTCTTAATCTTTTAGGCACCTGCCACAGAATCTTTCCTAGGAAGTAATATGATAAACCCAGTGTTGATTTTGGAGAAGGGACTTATAGGTTGGGTTTTGGGTGGGGAGGTAGCACTGGCCTGGATTCCCTTACAATCCTCCCTTCCTCCCCTCACTAGGTTACAGATATGTGAGTGGGCCCCCACCTCACCCCTAGGTTTTTACCTATACTGCCTTGAACTGAAAGGTGTTCCAGCAAAGGTGGCCCTGGAGGCTCCTGTGGTTTTTCTGGGGAGATCTGTGTCTCTATCGTTTACGATCCCATGTCTTTGCATATGTGGTGAATTTTATAGTCTTTCCTCTTGTTACAGAAGAAATCTAGGTTGTGGGCAATGGCCTTATCTTTCAGAAATGCCCTGCAGGGACAGGCATCCATCAATGGGTCAGGCCCCTGCTCTCTTATTCAAAGGCTGGGCCCACAGGCAGTGCTAAACACTGGGATTTTTCATCCTCCTGATCACTTGATAGATTTTTTTTTTCAATTACCAAAGAAGAAGAAGAAACCCGCCTTTCTTAATGTATAAAATAATGCAGCAGTTTTACAAATGAAATAAGGACCTTCTAACCTTGACAAATGTACTCTTGATCTTTCTATGAAGTCTTTAAAATCCCAAACCACTTATGAGATAAAAGAAAGACTAAGAAAGAGAAGAAGATCAAAATGGTGGGAATATCAGCTCTTCCAAGTTTTCTGAATACATGCTGTCTTTCTTCAATTTTGTTTTCCAATAATGAGCTTGAGTCCAATCATTTACTCAGTGAGTATACACGTGTTTTTTGTGTGCCTGGCATTGAGCTAGGTGCTGGGGCATGACACAAGCCTTTCCCTAAGGGTATCTACAATTGAGAGGGAGTGAAGATCTGTGGGTTCAACACGGTGCCTGGTCCCTTGGAAGTCCTTAACAAATGTGTGATACATGAATGGATCATTAATACTTTGCAACTAGAGTCATTTGGTTCTGATTCCAAGAGTTATATGTTTTGGAGAATTGGAAATCAGTGGAAAGTTGCCAGGCGAGACTTTTCAGGATCTCTGGGTATTGTGTTAGCATGAGCTATCTTTCTAGAATGGTGCCGCAACATAAAGATACACTCCTGTAACATCCTGTGATTCTCTCCAGGCCTCTAAGTCTCTGCATTTGGGACCTATTTTGCTAGCTGGGGTCCAAGTCCTTGCCTTAGTACTTTCTGGTTCCAATGATGAAAATCAATTGTCAAATTTTGGGCAATTGTGGGTCAGTTAACATCACACTGGCAGCTTGAAATCTGTCGTGGAGGCAGCATTTATACCGTGGGAATAGCTATCTGCCTGCATCCACCCCACCTTGCCCCTCTCCACCCCAGGGTCAGTTTACCAGCACCCCTGCCTAGTTCCTCTGACCTGCAGCTGAATTCATTTCCATGGTTGGACCCCACCCTCTCTGGCCTGGCTGTCTTTCCTGCACTCTGCATCCAGGGTTCCCATTGCTCTGCCCAGATCCTGGCCTTGCTGCTGTAGGTTGTCATGACTCCCATTGGCCAGATGGCCCTCTGACCTGCATTTTGGGACTTCAAACCACTGCCCTGCCCTCTGTGGAGCAAACATTATCAACAAAGCCAAGGAGTCTGGACCAGGATCCAGCCTCCTGCATATTCAGTCATCATCAAATCTTTTTAAAATGCCTCCTATAAAGATGGACATGACACTGGGTCTGATCAAGCTGTGTCACAATTTAAATCCCATCACCTCTATCTGAGAGATGTTATGGTATTCTGAGAAAACTCTGAAGAAACATGAACGCTGTTAGGTCCTAACCCAGCCACCTAATAGCTGTGTGGTCTCAGAAAGTTACTTCACCTTCCTAAGCCTCAGTTTCTTTATCTATAAATTGAGGGCAATGGTATTTACTTAGTATGACTACTGCTATTTTTAGAGATTATGTAAACGGCTATAATCCCATCGACTCAGGAGGCTGTATGTATGCAAACAGCAGGCACTCAATAAGTTTCGGATATTACATCTTGTTTATGTGTTCATGTTTAATATGCCTCAGAGAACTGAGTACACCACCATCAACATCCTATTGCTTTCACATTGGAATATGGTAGAGAAGAGAGAGAAGTTTGGAGAAGGAAGTATGATGCCCACATATGGTGGGGAGGGAGGTTGGGTGGGTACAAAGCTGAACTGATGTTGAAACGTGGGCTGTGGGTGAGCCAGGCACCCCAGACCTGAGGGAGAGGATGGTCTTTCTTTTCTCAACCATATTCTCTCCCTTGCCATCTTCTTGGCAGAAGGTTTGTTTCTTACCATCTTCTACATATCTTTTATATTTTTTTGGTAGAGAGAGGGGACCTCACTCTGTTGCCCAGGCTGGTCTTGACTATTGGCCTCAAGTAGTTCCTCACCTTGGCCTCCCAAAGTGATGGAATTACAGGTGTGAGCCACTGCTCCCTGCCCATAGGCATGTTTTCATGACTATTTTCCTTGTTTATTTCTGCCCTCCTTCTCCAGAACTTGACATCATCATCATCCTCTTCTCAAATTGTTTAAAAAGTTCGGACATTTAAAGATACCTTTCCAGCATCCCTCTTCTCCAGAGCCTCAAATTCTGACCGTTTCAAGCATATACACTACAATGAACCTAGGCAGTTCCCTTGGTGACCATGCCATCCCCTGGTCTCCCCTGCCATGTCCACCTGCAAATGCTCCTTCTTGGCAGTCACTGCCTCTTGGAGGGGCATCTTGTCAATGGGGGCTCCTCGGGATCTCCCTGACTCTGCATGAGGAACTCAGAGACTTCTTAGCACACAAGTTCTCCTACACAGTGCATGATCTACTGCAAAATTGCAGGGCAGTGGGGGCGTAAAGGTGACACTGAGACAATGAGCAAAAATCCTGAGGAAGAAAGAGCCATGGCCTCTCTTCCTCCAGTCACAGCCAAGAGGGTGACTGTGTGGCCATCTGGGCACAGGGAGCCCTACCATGGGAGCTGGGAGAAGCTCTGAGATCACTTCCTTCCTGAGGCCAAGGGGAGGGAGGAAGGGAAATGGCTCTACTCCATTAGAGGAGATGAAGGAAGGAGAGCAGAGCCAAGCAGCATGAAAAGCCTGCAAAAGAATTAGGAGGCTTTTGTCTTCAGATGTGACTGGTGTGGCCAGAACCTAAAGAGATGACAGTCAAATTCTGTTTCTCACTGGTATCTGTCTCCCAGCTGAAGGGAGGGGGTTTTGTGGACCTTCTTCCTCCCTCCTTAAAGTTTTCCTGCAACAGGATGTTGAGCACTGAGCCTGGATGTTGGGCCTGGGCAGATGATTCAACAGTAACTGCCACTTCTTAGAGACTGGATTTTAAACCTTGGGCAGGCAGTGGTGGGGCGAGGCTTAGTCTTCAGGCCTGGGGATAACTTGGTGATGTTTAGAACACCAAGCACTGCCTTACACTCAGGCCAGGATCCCAGAGAGGTCAGTGTCTGAGGCCCACACTGAGGCCCTGCACTGAGGCCCTGAGGTCACAGAGCCCTGCACATCTACTTATGGTGTAAACTCCATGCTTCTGCGCTCCAAGCCCAGGATGGCCCTGTTAACCAAGTCACCCTGGGCATCTCCTGGCGTCTCTGGACCTCAGCATCCTCTTGCTTCAGGAGTTGGTGTGAGGAGAGGAGCACAGAGATTAAGAGCCGACTTCCCTGTCATGGCATATTTAGTGGCACTAAATGGAGAAAGAAACAAAGCTTAAACTCAGAACACTCTTGTTGACCACCTGTGTCACAAACGTAGCACATGTCCTTCAGTTAGGCTTCCAAAATAGCCCACGTTCATGCTATGTAGGTTTTACTTTGCACAGTAGTTAGGACTCTCACTGGAGCCCTTGCTCAAAGGCTGCTCAGGGACATTTTTGTGCTCAATGCCAGGATTTTCAAAAGCAGTGCTGTAATAACAGGTCTGTATTAAATGTGTTTACCTGAAGTACATATAATAGGTGCTAGATTAAGGTAATTTTTAAAAATGACTAGAAGAAAGGCATGTAGTTAGGCTCTAAGTGGGACCAAAGCCCTGCCAGGATGCAGGCCATGGGCCAAACAGGCATCCAGGGCAGTTGCCTGTCCCCTCATGATCCTGAAAGGCATTTTTGGATCCAGGGGTTCTGCTCAGAAGTGTCCTCTGAGGGACACAGTCTAATCAGTTTTCTTTGTCCTTCACCCTGCCCATGCTGAGGAGGCAGTGACCCATCTGGAGTTCCATGCAGGACCACCATGAAGTCTTTTTTTTGGGGGGGGGGGATCAGGGTCTCACTCTATGGCCCAGGCTAGCATATAGTGACACGATCATGACTCACTACAGCCTTGACCTCCTCGATTCAGGTGATCTTCCTGCCTCAGCCTCCCAAGAAGCTGGGACTATAGACATGTGCTGCCATGCCTGGCTAATTTGTTTTATTTATTGTAGAGACGAGATCTCACTGTGCTGCCCAGGATGGTCTTGAACTCCTGGCTCAAGCATTCCTCCTGTCTCAGCCTCCCAAAGAGCTGGATTTACAGGCATGAGTCACTGTGCCTGGCCTTATGATGTCTTATTCACTGAGGGTTTTCTGATATAGGAACACCTTTATTAAACATGAAACAAAAGCATCATTTCCTCAGAATCTTCCTATGTTCTTTCCCCAGGGAGATATATTCTTTTAGTCATTGACCCCTTAGACTGAGGGCCTGAGCCCTTATGTGTTCATGACCAAAGCGTCCCTTCTGCACCCCTCAGTGCCTGGCCCTGCCCACGACGTTCTCCACCTGCCTCTGTATGCCCTCCATCCCCTAGGTACTGCAGCATTCAAGAGGTGTCACGCATCTCCTTGAGAAAGTGACACTGTTCCTTAACCGTTTCCAGATGCCCACACCTCCTGGGCTGTGATGCCAGGTGTGCTGCGGGATCCAGGCTTGTGAAAGTGTTTGCCTCTGAATCAGAACTTTGAAGGCTTGGGGTTCTGGTGCTGCCTGCTTGGGATGCTGGTGTAACCCTACTGCACAATAGTGGCAGAACAAACAAAACCACTTCTCTGGAAATCAAAGAGATGGGAGGGGTGTGCTCCTCGGGGGCCCAAATAGCCTGGGTGCTTGGGGGGGAAGGGTTCTCCATGGAGCCAGTTTTACTGATTTATTATGAGGTGCACAGGAAGTAAGACAGGACTGAGAACTGGGAAAACCAGGAGGACTAAACATTATCTGGTCTTTTTGTCTCTTGTCCAAATTCCTAAGAAGCTTGAGAAGTCACATCTGACAAGAATTCACCAGATGGGGTTTTATTAACCTTTTAGCCTATATACTAAAGTTTGTTTTCCAACTTAACCATAACATAACATCACACAACAGATAAAGAAAGAAATGAAAATATTTTATGACTCTGTAAAGTCATCTTTTGGGGATTCCCAGACTCTAGACACCTTGTCCTCTGCAGAGTTCCAAAATTCCTTAGACAGAAACTACAATTTCCTAACCAAGAAATCCTTAATCCAACTATAGCCAGCAAGTCCTCACTTGGAAAAGTCCCTCCTTCCGAGACTGAGCCATCATAAATCTCATATGTAATGATTTATGGTTTTTGTAACTTCTGCCTCCTAAAATGTATATAACTGCAATTCAATCACTCTGGGCACACATTCTCAGGAGTTCCTGGGGACTTGTGTTCCCAGGCCTGGTCACTCATATTAGCCAGAATAAACCATCTTAAAATATTTTAGAGTTTAGCATCTTTTTGTCAACAACTGGGATCTTGCTTTCCTGCCTCCTCACTGTGTGAATAAGGAAAGGCACTTCGTCTCAGCTTTTTGGACTGTGAAATTAGAGGCTGAAAATAGTGACTTCAGAGATGGCTTGTGGCCTCCGCCATCTATAATTATGGAATTATTTTCAGTGCCAGCCATTAACAAATGTTGAAGTAGGTGACACCTACTCTTCCCACCACTCCCCATATAAACTCATTTCCTCCCACCCTCCTTCCTTCTGTCAATCCTTTTTTCTCCTCTTCCTTCTATCAGGTAGTATTTGAGTGCCTTTCCTGGCCCAGATTCCACATTGATGTTAAGGATGCAGCAGCTTGTCTGAACCCGTCCAGGACTATCATGCTATCTTATCCACTGAGAATTTTCTGATACAGGAATACCTTTACTGATCATCAAACAAAAGCATCTTTTGCTCAGAATCTCCCTGTGTCTCATCCCACAGAGATGTACCCTTTTACATATTGGTCTCTAGATTGACCCTCATTCAGGACTTGCATTTCAGTTGCTGCTGTCTGCACCTGAGGAGCTCCAGGGTGTGGTTGGGGCAATTGGGTGATCTTGTGATCACCAAGCTGTGTTCCACAGTTGGTTCCCCAAGGCAGGATGACCTCAGATGACCTCAGAGTATGGTCTGAGGACCGGCAGTCTCAGCATCACCTGGGAACTTGAAAGAAATACAGAGTTCCAGGCCTCATCCCAGACCGGTGGAACCAGAGCCTCAGATCCCAGGTGATTCTCATGCACATTAAAGTCTGACAAGTCCCGGCCAAAGATGTTGAAATGAGGACAGTATCTCTTCTTTCACTATCAGAGGACAGTCTTTGCCCGGGAATAATAGCATTAATAACAACACAACAACTCTTTTTATTTCACTGAGCTTTTTCACAAATATGATCTTTTAAAAAAATCTTTATCTTTCCAAAGTAGCATTCACATATTTTACCAATTTTAGATCAGGAAACTGATACCCAGAAAGGTTTAGCTCTCGACCAAAACCACAAAGCCAGTAAATAAAAGAGTTAGAACCTGAACTCAAGACTCTGGACTCCAAAGCTCGATTTTCTGCAGCATGCCTAGGTAGAGGTGCCAACTTTCCCCCAAATCTGAGTTGGGAGGATCATTCAAGCTCACCCAACACCTCTTACGATAATGACAGTGTGGGGTAGGCTCCCAGCTCTCACCGGATTTGTATGTTTGCATGCCTTGTCTTCAGCTGAGTAAATTTAGTGGAAATGGATCCGGATCCTGTTTGTGAAAGTTTATTGCCCACTAATCAGAAGTGAGTTGCAATTAGACTGGAGTTAGAAAGTAACGGCATAGTAGTTACCATGTAATTAAAGAGTAATGGCATGCGATTATATCTCTGGCCTTGAGATTTAAAGTGATATCATTAGTGCCCACCTCCTATTCAGGGAAATGTGGATACAAATGCAGCCGCGATGCAGACACTGCAAATCAACCTGGCAGGGCGGGTTATTGTTCCCTCTCCCCCTTATTTTTACTACAGTTTCTGGACTCCAAGGGATGCGTACTGGCAGCCGCTGTGCTACTCTTGTTCCATGCCATTAAACTGCACTTCTGTTCACATGGGGAGTCTCTGTCCCAACTGGCTAAGAGGAAGCCATTTGTTCACTTTTGACTGCCCTGCTGGTGGACACCCTCCCCAGCTCCGGGAGTAGGACACTGCTCTGCCCAGGAGAACTCCACAGAAAGCCACAGGTCATTGTTCACAGTAGGAAGTAGAACCCCCAGCCTAGCTGGCCTGAATAGGCCAGCTTTGTCATCTTCTGGGAAACCCACACCCTGTGTGTCTCTTCCCAGAATACACTGCCTGGGAGTGGCAGAGCTGGGTACCAGGCTTATTGGAGGTTCTACTTTGGGCACTGCCCTTGCCTTCTGCCCAGGAGCACCTGGCTCACAGGTCCCGATTCATCTCAGAAAGCTGAGGATCCAGTTGGCCACGGACCTAACATGCCTATTTGGTTTTCCATCTGGCTGTTCAACAGTGCACAGCTGCTCTTCTCTAGCCTCATTGCCCAGCTGGGCTAAGGGCTGGCAGTGCAACTCCTGCAACTAGAGAGAAATAGCCTCAATGACAAGAGACGCTGCTGCCTCGAGCATGCTGGGGAGGGGAGAGCAGGGGGACTCTGTCTTTGACGGAGGGCCCATTCCTGCAGTGCCCTACGCTACCACAGGCTACTCCTCCACATGCTTCCCAGGTCATCTCAAGTTGTCCAGGTTCCTGGTGGAAGACACAAATAGCACTTGACTATGACATCATTGTCCATTGCTGCCCAAAGGGAGCATCTAGCATGTATAGAGCCCTTTACCAGCTTGCAACTCATAACACTTTGTGCAGTCTCAGTCTAGGAATGGTCTCCCAGGACTTTGGCCCAGAGCAGCAAGTACATTATCAAGCTGTTTAAAGGCAGGACCATTAGTTTCAGGAGACCAGAGAAAGCACACAGATAACCCACTGATGTGTTGGGTAAGACAACGCTAAACAGGTCCATTAGTCTATCAAGTGCCAGCTTAACTGGGGAGAAAACAATACCCCTACAGCTTGCTTTGGACCTGAAAAAAGTGTAAACCAACACCAGCCACTGAAGCACAGACTCCAGAACTTGAGCCTTGGAAAATTATCAATCCAAATCCATCATCCCATAGGAAAGGAAACAGTTCCAGAGATGTTGTGACACTTGTTCCCAAGACCCAGTGCTTGCTGGGGCAGAGCTAGGAGGCATACCTAAGTCATGACATTCAGGAAATTGGTAGTAGTCAGACACATTTCCCTACTCTTCCCCCAGAGAAAAAAACACAATATATGAAACCAATCATCACTAAAGCAGTGCAAACATGGAGATTGTGTGTGGGAATGGAAACAAAGATGGCTTCAGAATAAGAAAGCATTCACTCCAACTTGCATCTACTCAGTAGCTCAGCCTCTAGTGTAAATCACTGAAACTTACCCATCCATAAAATGGGAATAATAAAACCCACCTCCCCAATTAAATGGAAGGGGAGAATTAAATGGGAGGCAAAGTGCTGTGTAATAGTTACAATGTGCAAGTTCACATAGATGAAGTTATTTCTGCTAATTTCTATTTGGCTCTTCCTTGGGCAAGGAAGTCCAAGAAGTGATTTCAGGTGCCCAGAGGTAAATTCTGGCACAGAATGCTTTCCCCTTGGCTTGTAAGAGAGTAATAAGTGGTATAGACAGACAGTCTAGGGAGCTCAGAGCAACGAGTGTGCACTTCCAGCTAGACAGATTACTCTGGGTTTTACGATCAACTCCACAGTTATAGAGCCCTGCTGGGACTCTGGGCTCTGCTGATGGAGCTGGTATAGGCAGGAGTGCTGGCTAAAGAACATGCAATACCCAGGCTGGAGTCACACAGGGAAAGTTGAACTAGTAACCTAAGCCCCCCTTCCCCTGACCTGGCTTTTATCAGAGCTGCTAACAATAGCTAAAGAAGTGTGCCTGAGTTCTGGAGGCCTTTCTGTCCCCTCACTCACCTACAGTGAGGTTGCTAAAGAGCAGAACACAGCCAAAAGCAGGGTGGGGTGGGAAGATGAGAAGAAGAGAAGTAGAAAACTGAACCCACCATGCCCAGACAATCGGTAGAGTAGGATGTTCAAAGGCTCAGGAACCTGGACGGGCTCCTGCAATGTCATCATGCCAGTCATGCCATGTACTAGGCCAACCTCTAGTGTCTGCTATTGCCATAGTCATGGCTGTGGGGCCCCCTCACTGGGTTGGACAGGTGTGTGAGCTGCACTTTCAGGGATTCTCAACCTCAAATGATTTTGTGTGAATAGGGAAAAAAAAAGAAAGAAAAAGGAGTAGGCCAGACATGGTGGCTCATACCTATAATTCCAGCACTTTGGGGGAGCCGAGGTGGGTGGATTGCTTGAGCCCAGGAGTTTGAGACAGCCTGAGCAATACAGCAAGACCTTGTCTCGACAAAAAAAAAAATTGGTGAGTGTGTTGGTACATGGCTGTAATCCCAGCTACCCTGGAGGCTGAGGCAGAAGGAACACCTGAGCCCAGGAGGTCAAGGCTGTGGTGGTGAGCCTGATCATGTCACTGCACTTAGGCCTGGGCAACAAAGTTATTTCAGTCTCATACTCATTTGCCTGGAAGGCTAGAACTAATTCACAGGCATATTTCATTCCTTAGCTGCTGAGAGTGAACTGAATGCCTTGACTGCCATGTCCTGTTGATTCTAAGTGTGATGTATTCTGATCACCCACCCCTCTTCCCTTTGTTGTTGCTCCTGTCTCGATTTGGGACTTCATTGCCATTGTCCTTTACTGTCACTCCCAGGAGGGCATCTCTTTCTGACTGACCACTCCATCCTGGCACATGGGAGGTACCCAGTGTGTGTCAGTGACCAATGGAGGGACATGTCCTACTGTCACAGGACACTCATTCATCTCCCCATCTACATCCATCCTCACTCTAGCCCAAATTCTGCTGCCAGATTAATCTTCCTGATCAGAATCTTCTAATACCTCCTCACCACCTACAGAATTAAGTCCAAGCCCTCAGCTTGAATTCCCCACTTCTCAGATCTGGCCCCATACAATCATCCGTGCCCTTCATGAATCTGATACCCCAGTACACTTAGCTATTTCTGCCTCAAATTCACCCTGAGGTATGTTTGAAGATGTCTCTTCCCTCTGGCCATGGCCCTCACTCCCAGCCAGATATATCTATCTCAACTACCCTCAATTTTTCTGTGACTTCAATTTCCTCACCTGTTCATGGGCTAATAATAGTACCTATCTCATAGGTTGTTGAATAAAGCATTGACACAGAACTTGATACCTTGCACATTCTTGATAAGCTCTTATTAATATTGTTATCCACCTACCCTTCTCTGTCCAGCTCAAAGTTAACCTCCTCATTCAGAACTTCCTCGCTCCTCCCTCCCTGCTTGCCAACCTTATTTCCCATCCACCTTACAACTTCTTTAAGCGTTAGGAACCCTCCGCATTCAACATACTTTCAGTTATGGTTTGTCCTGAATTTCCTACTAGATTATAAGCACCCTGAAGAAAGGATTTGTGTTGCACCGAGGTTAAGGGTATGGCCCTGGAATGAGTCTGCCATGGTTTAAATCCCAGGTCTACAACTTCCTGGCTGAAACACTTTGGGCAAGTGATTCAGCCTCTGTAGGTTTGGTTTCCTTCTCTGTGAAACAGAGATAATAACATTATTCACTCTGCGAGGGTGTTAAGAGCACTGAGTGAGCTAATCCATGTAAAGCACTAAGCAGAGTGATTTGTACATAATATATGTTGGGTAAATGTTAGGTATTATCGTCATTGTATGTTTCTGTATCTGACATACCTAGTGTAGAACTTTCAGGAGCACTAAATAAATATTTGGGGAATAAATGAGTCTTGGAGACTGAATCTGGAAGGAGCACTGTAGGCAGAAAAGTCTCACGTGCTCTCATTTTCTTATTGAATTCCTGCATGGGTCCTCCTCTGCAGCAAGGAATGGGTGCTCACAGGTGTACCACAGAGCTTGGCATGAGGCACTCACAGTACTCAGGCATGCTGCAGAGAGCTCCCTAAACAGGAGCAGGCGGCCTGGCCCCTCCTCTTCTCTACACTGCCATTTTTTCCCATTAAGCCCATGCGATGCCCACACTAACCCCCATCTAGCCAGACCTTCTTCCCCAAGCCTTTGCATATGCAGTTTCCATTCCATGGAACACTCTCCAACCCAGGATCCACACGCCACACACATCCTTTCCCTTGCCATCGTCTAAGCATCCTTTAGGCCTCAGTTTGGGCATCTCTTCCTCTGGGAAGCTTTCTCAGAACCCTCTAAACTGCTTTATGTGCCTGTACTAGTTTTTTAAGGTTGCTGTAACAAAGCACAACCCAATCTCAGCCTTCATCTTCACATGGCGTTCTCCCTGTATCTCTGTCCTATCAATCCTCTATGTCTCTATCGTCTCTATCCTCTTATCTCTGTTCTCTCTGCCCTCTATGTCTCTGTCCTCTCTATCCTCTATCCTCTATGTCTCCATCCTCTCTATCCTATATGTCTCTATCTTCTCTATCTCTCGACACAAGTCTCTATCCGCTATGTCTTTGTCCTCTATCCATTTGTCTCCATCCTCTCATGATGGTCTTACAAGGACACTAGCCATAACGGATTAAGGCCCCACTTTGCTTCAGGATGACCTCATCTTAACTAATTACATCTGCAAAGACCCTATTTATAAATAAGGTCACATACTGAGGTACTGAGGGTTAGGCCTTCAACATACCTTTTTTGGAAGACACAATTCAACCCATAACAATATCCTTCACTTGTCTCTCATGGGATTCCAAACTATTGCTGTTGGCTTACTCTGGCTATATGGTAGATTTGCTTGATCAACTGTAAACTCCATTTGGGCAAAGATCACATCTGCCAAATTCACCATTACTGTGTATGCATATAGCATAATATATATCTAGTGCCTGACACAATCTTTGGATGAATAAATGAAAAACTTTTGAAAAAGACTTTCTTACCCCAAGTGTAGCAGTGTTCCTAGTGCTGTAAGCCAACCCTTGGCTCTGGGTACCCCACTTTGTGGGGGTGCAGGAGATGCTGTTTTCTCACAATACTATAGCCTGCAGAGAGGGGGCAGTGGGGGAAGGGGGACTCAAGTGAGCTATGTTGCCCACACTCATGATGATAAAATGTTAGGAAAAGGATTGATAAGAGGTCTTCCATCCCTATCCCCTCATATTGCAGAGCAGCCTGAGGTCCACTGAAGGACTCCAGGGCCCACACCGGTAAGAGGCCCAGCCAAGGCCTGGGACCACGTCTCTTGAAACAAGTCAAGGGTCTTTCCTCAATCTACCCTGCTTTTTTGAATGCCCTTATATTTTAATTTCATCTATACAGAATGTTAGTGTAGGGGTTAGAACACAGAGTGAAGTTAGGAAGAGTGGGCATATACCCACTGGGAGGGTTCTCGTTCCTGATCCACCTAGTGCATAGAATGCCACTTCAGAGACTCACTCATATGAGATCTCCCTCCATCAATCATCCCTCGTCTCTCCAGCTTACATGGTACTACTTCCTATTGTATTTGGCAATATATTCAGGCTCATCAGTCATCCACACTATAATAAGAATAAGATTATACAATTCTTTCTTGAAAATAGATGAAAGGGTGTGTGTGCTGGGTTAAACAGTGACAAATAGTGTCAAATTGTGTCCCCTCCCTTGAGCCTCAGAATGTGACCTTAATTGGAAAAAAAGTCTTGGCAGATATAGTTAGTTAAAACAAGTTCATACTGAGATAGAGTGTCCATATGACTGGCACCCTTATAAGAAGAGAAGAGACACACAAGGGAAAAATGCTGTGTAACAACAGAGACAGAGAAAACAACCAAAAACCAAGTGCCAAGCAATGCCTGCGGACCACCAGAAGCAGGAAGAGGTGAAGAAAGAGTCCCCCTACAGATCTCAGAATGATCACGACCCACTGACACCTTGACTTTGAACTTCTAGTTTCTAGAAATGTCAGACAATACATCTGTGTTGTTTTAAGCAGTTGAGTTTATTGTAGCCTGGGGAACTCATACAAGGTACTAGAGGGAACAGCAGCCTCCTGGGTTGGGGAATATGCAGCTCCAAGAGGCAGGTGGGGGAAGATCACAAAGCAAATCGAGTTGCTGAGACAATTGGAGGGATGTGAAACCCAGCAAGAACGGGATGGTGACGTTCATCTCCCCCACACTATCCCCCAATCCAGAAGTTGGTTTCAATAGCTATAGCCTGTGAAAGTCACCCAAATCCCACCAAGTGGGTTGTGACTGTGAAGCAGCTGCTTCCAGAACCCTCCACATGCCCCTGCCCCCTTTCTGCTGCTCCTCAGTGCTGAGCTGCCACCTTATCCTCTGCCTTCTAGTCGGGCTCTCACCTTTCAGAACCACCTACTCAGGTCGCCCTAAGACTCAAGACTCTTCTGCTCTAAAAGAGTTCCTTTCTGCCCCCAAGTATTATCAAAGATCACTCCTCATGGCAGCCTTCCTTTAGCATGTGGGGAGAAAGCAACTGGGAGATACATTGAATTGGGCCACATATGCTTACTTATGAGCTTCATCTACCCATGCTTATGTCTTATTTATAGTTATGTCTTTAAATACTAATAACTTGCTGTAAATGAGTCAATGCTGAGTCTCAAAAGTTATACCGTGTCCTAATCCCCAGAACTTGTGACTGTGACCTTGTTTTAAAAAAGGTTCTTTGCAGATGTGATTAAGTTAAGGATCTCAAGATGAGATCATCTGGGATTATCCAGGTGAACCCTAAATCCGAGAGACAGAAGGGAAGACACACACAGAGGAGGAGGTCGTGGAAGACGGAGCTGAAACGTAGTGATGCAGCTATGAGCCAAGGACCTCCTGGAATCACCAGAAGCTGGAAATTCTGGAAAGATTTTCCTCTAGAACATTCAGAAGAACCTAAGTCCTACTGATGCTTTGATTTTGGACTTCTGGTCTCCATAATGGTAAGAGACTAAAATTGTGTTGTTGTAAGTCATAAAGTCTGTTGTAATTTGTTTTGACAGCTCTGGGAAGCTCTGAGTTTGTTAATCTAAAGTAGCATTTCTGACTTGTGGGTGCACCTTGAGACAATGTTGCAGGACAAGGCAGAATAAAAGAACACCCTGGATGCAGAGGACATGCCCAGAGTTTAGATCTCAACCATGTTTCTTCCTGGACCATGACATGGAACGATTAATTCCTCTAATCTTCAGGTTTTTCATGCAGAAAACTTCTGTCTGTGCTGTGCACGATAGTGGTTCACACCTCTAATTCCAGCACTTTGGGAAGCCAAGGAAGGAAGATTTCTTGAGTCCATGAGGTTGAGGCCAGCCAGAGCTACATAGAAAGATCTTGTCTCTACAAAAAATAAAAATATCCAGGTGTGGTGACATGCACCTGTAGTCCCAGCTACTCAGAAGGCTGAGGTAGAAGGATTGCCTGAGCCCAGCAAGTCAAGGCTACAGTGAGCCGTGACCGTGCCACTGCACTCCAGCCCGGGCAACAGAGTGTGACCCTGACTCAAAAGAAATAAAACAAAACTTCTGTCTGTCTGCCTCACAGGGTTGGTGTATAAATCAAAACAGAATAGTGGATGGGATAGGCTTTGGCTTTGTAAATTTGCATACACCTGGAAAGGAGTCACTAGCTTCAGATAGACTAGGTTCAAATTCCACTATTGCATCAGTTGCTATTTACAAGATTTGAGCACAATTTCCTCATCTGTAAAAAGAGCACAATGAGACTCACTGTAGAACATTGTGAATGAAATTATGACAATGAATAGCCTGCACCACGCTTAAAACTTGATGGACCTTCAATAAATAGTATTTGTCGTTGTAATTATTATCATCTTCATCATCATCATCACCATGCTCATCCACTTCCACTCCTGCAGTGAGTAAGATCAGTTTTATTGCCAAGCTAACCTGAGTTTCTCTGAACATTGACACACATTCAGATGTGTTCTATAGAAAGGCTCCACTGCTCCTATTGAGATAGCCTGAAGGGACTGTCTAAGAGGAAGCTGCAAATTTCTTCTTTTTTTTTTATTTGTTTGTGTTGGAGTCTCACTCTGTCACCCAGATTGGAATGCAGTGGCCACTCCCGGCCACTGCAGCCTCGACTTGCTGGGCTCTGGTGATCCTTCCGCCTCAGCCTTCCAAGTATCTGGAACTACAGGCACGCGCTACCATGCCCAGATAATTTTTGATTTATTGTAGAGATGAGGTCTCGCCAAGTTGCCCAGGCAGGTCTCGAACCTGCAGGCTCAGGCGTTCCACTCACCTCAGCCTCCCAAAGCGCGGGATTACAAGCTGAGCCACCGAGCCCGGCTGAAGCTGCAAACTTCTAAGAAGTCCTTGGCCCTCACCACATACTCCTCAGGAGTAATGTGGGGTCTGCAAAGGCCAAAGGAACCCACAGTTTCAGTTGCCCCAGAGACGGCAGTCAGAAGGACCCAGGACCACCCAGAAAAACACCTCTTAAGTTATAACTTGTGGCTCTCAAACTAGGCCTTAGAAGCTCTCAAAAGGCAGGTTCAAAAGATGATTTCCTCAGAATCCATGGCAGAGATTCTGAATGAGTCATGGTGGGAAGGGTATGACAAATGTGCACCTTCCCAGCAGCTCAGATGACTTTGGTGCAGCTTGTCCGCAGACCACATTCCCAGACATGTGGCCACTGGCAGCAAGGACAATGTATTTTCAGGGTTTCTTTCTCCCCATGGTAGCAGATCCCAGAGCTATGACTTGGGGTGGGGAAAGCCTCCTACAGTTCCTAGAGCTTTGTTAGGATCGCTGATATCTGTGGCATAGATATTCTTTTGCTGGAAAGTCACTTAAAAGGACTTAAAAGGGGAAGAAGTAAATAATTAACTCTTTTGTGCCACTGTTTATATTATAGCTGAAGTGAGCTCATCTGGTGGGTTCCAGGTGAGAGTTGGGGAAACCCAGGAACACTGATTTTGGGACCTGTGGCAGTGACTGTGTAACTGACCATCTCAGCCTTAGATGTATTTTAAAGGTTTTTTTTTTCTTTCTTTCCCCATGCACACTTATCTGACCTTATACTTGCTTAGAAATCCCAGTTACTAATCTTAAAACAGTCTGACTCTGGGACCCTTCTGCTTGAGGAGAGTCATGAGAAAGTTGATCCATAACCTGACTGCAGCTGAGATGACACCAACCAGGCCTCTGGGAGGACCCCCACCTGAGATAAGTTGTCAAAACACAACTTATTCCACACCTGCATGTTTCCCCATACCAAGTTTCCCATTTTAAACCCTTGCACTCAGCCTAAAACCTGAAATGATTTCTTTGAGGCATGCGCCTGGACATTTCCCCATCTGCTGCCTTTTGGGATAAAGTCACTTTCCTTTTACCATCTCTTATCTCTCAAGTTTGGCTTTGGGCAATGAGTGGATGAGCTTGCATTAGTAATAACTGGGCAACCGAAGAGCAGAATTGTCAAAGGGGGGTGGGGCTGCAGAGAAAAAAAGGAAAGGTATTGGAGACAAACTTCCTCCAGAGCACTTGGCAAGTCGGCCTGATGCTGGCCCACAGGGAGGTGAAGAGACAAGCCCATCTGTCGTCCCCAGTGGTGGTGCCCAGCAGGAACGCTAAGGAACTGCCAAGTCATTCAATTTGTCTATTGAATCCCTCTGGGCCTGCGGTGTGGCTTCCTGTGGCCATCAAGGTTAAATCATGAAGAACGCTTATCTATGGGACTCAGTAGAAAACAAAAGAAATCTCATTTTCTCTCAAATTTAATTTTACCTTGTGCTCTGAGAGTGTGCTCCTATCAGGACTGGAGTGTCATAGCCCTGTTGGAATGAATCAGATTGGATTTTTGATAGTGCTCACAAGCCCCCACGTGGCAAGCCCCATCAGCCCTGCTGTCCATGGTGCTCAGGGCCTCTGAGAATGGGACAATGACAGTCTCCTCTCCAGCCCCAGTAACTGATTCTATCGTCTCTCTACTTCAACAAATGGCTGGTGGGACAGAGGCACTGAAAATGCCTTGAAGATCCAGGCTAAGATATTGCTATCCTAGGTTCTCAGGGGAGACAGAGCTGTTTTAAACTTTTCTGAGCACTGGAAGGAAGTGATGCCAGGCTCATAGCCTCATCCTGGGCCTCCAAGTGTAGGGAGAGTGTCAGAGCGAGAGCAGCTCAGGAGCATGAGACATGCAGAAATGTGGAGGGCAGGGCCTGGGGGGCTATACAACAGCCAAGGCATGTTATCTCTGAGAATAATCTCTTTGCTGTAGAGACGGGAGAGAGAGGGTGGGGACAGGTGGGACTGGTCCTGCTAAGCCTCTGCAGTTACCAGGTGAGGGTTGGACACTAAGCAAGGTGGGGTTGGGGGCTGAAAGGGGCTGCAGGGGCCTAAGGACCTAGTGAGACCTCAGACAGCACTGAGAGCAAAACCAAAGCCATGGTCAAAGCTGAGACTGGAAGCCAGGAATTGTACTGGATGGAAATCAGGTTAGAGGGAAAGGCCAGATAATTGCTTTAAAACATAGCTTTGGGGTGCTTGAAGCTCACTTTAAGTCTCAGGTAGCCATTAAAGAGCTAGAATAGGGCAGACACAGTCACGAGTAGGTAAGTGAATGGAAATGCAGCCATCATACCTACAGAAAATGCAAGTGGTTACAGGATGGAGCAGCTGCTTTCCAACTTGCTTGGGAGAGATTAGGCAAACTCTAAAGTCGCAGACAGTTTCTGGCTGGGCAAGTTGCCTGAGCACACTTGAGTCCCTGAGGCCAGCTGCACCTTAACATTCTGATCACAGATTGCCTGAGACCAAGGTGGGAGCTGGTAGGACACAATGCCATAGCAATCTATCACCTCCCTTGTGAACTCTTCTGGACCTGCTCTGCACAATACCTTTACCCCAGTAGCCTGAGACTTCCTCCTAATCCCCACTGGTGTAGCTAAGAGAGCACACTTGCAGGGTGCTTCAGCTCCTTTCTCCCACACTCCCCTGAATGCTCAAAACAGATGGAAAACTTGGAAAATCCCCAGAGCCCCATTACAGCATAGGCTGGCTGGGCACTTTCATAGGTCAACACATGCCAAGGAGAAATCCTACAGCCACCATCATAGCTGGCTTTCTTCCACAAGTGCCACCTCCTGGCCAGACATCAACAGTACAGCCCACCACATCAGATACAATACCTGAGCTTTGGGGAAGGTCTGATCCTGAACACCAGCATCTAACACTTTTCAAGCTATTCCATCCACTTACGATGCCATGAGTCAGTGCAAGTACACAGCTATATATAACCAAGGGAACTCTAAAATGCCTATATCAGCTCCCTGACAACCTCAGATAAGAAGAAATCATCTACCCAAATGAGAAGGAACCAGAAAAATAATTCTGACATTATGAAAAAAACAGAGTTCTCCAAAACCCAAAAGACAACAAACTTTAACCGAAATAGAATTTTTGAAATTCCATAGAATTAAGATTGGGGATAAAAATGGTCAATGAACTTCTGGAGAAAATTGAAAACCGATATAAAGAAATTAAAGCCGGGCTCGGTGGCTCAGCCTGTAATTCCGCGCCTTTGGGAGGCTGAGGTGAGTGAATTGCCTGAGCCCACGGGTTCAAGACCCACCTGGGCAACTTGGCGAGACCTCATCTCTACAATAAATAAAAAATGAGCAGGGCATGGTAGCGTGCACCTGTAGTTCCAGCTACTTGGAAGGCTGAGGCGGAAGGATCGCTGGAGCCCAGCAGGTCAAGGCTACGGTGGCCGGGAGTGGCCACTGCACTCCAGTCTGGGTGACAGAGTGAGACTCCAACTCAAAAAAAAAAAGAGTGGCAAGCAACATGAACAGACATCTCACAAAAGAAGATACACAAATGACCAACAAACATATGAAAAAATACTAAACATCACTCATCATCAGGGAAATGCAAATTAAAACCACAGTGAGATACCACTTTACACCAGTGAAAATGGCATTATTTTAAAAAATCAAAAAACAATAGATGCAGGTGCAGATGCCGACAAAAGGGAATACTTATACACTGTTGGTAGCAGTGTAAATTAGTACAATCTCTATGGAAAGCAGTTTGGAGATTACTTAAAGAACTAAAAGTCAATCTACCGTCTGATCCAGCAATCTCACTACTAGATACTACCAGATATATACCCTAAGATACAGAGGTTGTTGTATAAAAAAGACAGCTGCACCTGCATGTTCATTGCAGCACAATTCACAATTGCAAATATGTGGAATTAACCTAAATGCCCATCAACCAATCTGTGGATAATGAAAATGTGGTACATATACACCATGGAGTACCATGCAGTCATAAAAATGAATGAAATCATGTCCTTTGCAGCAACTTGGATGGAGCTGGAGATCATCATCCTAAGTGAACTGATTCACAGAGAACCAAATACTGCATGTTCTCACTCATATGTGGGAGCAGCACAGTCACAAATATGGAAATAACAGGCACTGGGAGCATCAATAAGGGAGGAGGAGGGAGGGGCATCAGGGTTCAGAAACTAGCTACGGAGCATAATGTTCACTGTCTGTAATTGGCCCCTGAGATCCAATCCCCACCACTAACAATATGTCCATGTAATGAATACCCACATGTACCCCTGAATCAAAAAGAAAAAGAAATGAAAGTGGTAACAGTTGAGGCATGGCTTCTTGTGATACAAATACATTGTTATCAGCACTTTAGACTGAACTCAGTATGGCAG
Source organism: Carlito syrichta (assembly GCF_000164805.1). Taxonomy (NCBI): domain Eukaryota; kingdom Metazoa; phylum Chordata; class Mammalia; order Primates; family Tarsiidae; genus Carlito; species Carlito syrichta. The sequence continues at coordinate 278,312 of NW_007252421.1, read as the reverse complement.
ACACATACTGAGTCCTGGGGGAGACCTTCCTCTACCCAAGGTCATTCCCTATGACCCCCCAATGGCACACAGCGCTCTCCAGGGCCTGAAGGCATGTCAGCTGCAGAACCCCAAACCCGAGCATGGGGACAAGGGCCTGGCAGTTAAGTCTATAGGGACTCCATGGCTTAAAAAAATACCAGGAGCCAAAGGTAACTTTGATGCTCTGTATACAAGGGCAGATCTGAAGAGCAGCAACATCCCATTCTGCTTCAGAGAAAAGAGCCTTTCCTTCAGACCTGCAGAAAAAAAGGACGCTGACCCTCCCCGCCCCCCTCAGGAGTGCCCACAACTGAGGACTTCTAATGGACACTTATCTGAAATTGAGGTTTAGGGAGGGCGTGTCTGTCAGTAGCAAATCACAAGCTGAAAACAATTATGTAGCTTTGCTATTTGATAATGATAACAGCAGTCACAATTATGTGGTCCCATGCAGAGGCATGGGGTTGGGCTCCATTCACACATTGCTGACAGTCCTGCAGCAGCCTGCCTAGGTCAGGATGTGACTTCTCCACTCTGCCCTTCCTTTTCCCTCTCCCCTCCCTTCTCTTTTATCTTCAGCAGATGGGAGGGTTTGGCAGGTAGGGTTTTGGCCTCTGTTTCAAACACACCTCCTCAGGTGTTTAGGGGAATCCCTTTCCTGCCACGGCATTTAGTTTCACAGTGCAGCCTCCTTTTAATGAATAAAACACAACCTTTTATAGCCGTCAGGGCTGTTTCACACTAAATTTACTTGTGCTCCTAAAACTACCTGAGATCCCAGCTGAGCTCTGCTGGCAAAACAAGGAAAACCAGCAGCTTACGGATGCCAGGCTGACTTCTTCCACACAAGGGGTCGGGGTAGGGCCCTGGCATAGTCTGTGGGTACCAGGCAGGGCTCATGCAGCTGCTCTCCAGAGAAGGAGAATGAGGAGATTAATTTCATTCAGATCTGGTTCATTGGATTCACAAAAATTTAAAAGCCCGATATTGCCCAGGCCTGGGAAGGATGTGGGGCCACGGGTGATTGCCGGTGTTGCCGGCACAGTCCCTGTGGAAAATGACCTGAGTGTCCTGTCAAAGTTGAAAATGCTTAAGTCTGACCAGTCACCCTTCACTGTGAGACTTGGTTACTGAATACATATGTGTGTATACAGATCGCCATACATGTATCTATGAAATGCGTATGAAAGAATATTTCTTTTGGCATTATTTGTTGGGGTAAAAACCTAGAAACAGTGTGAATTCTTACTGTGCAGAGAATGGTTGAATACATCTAATACATCTTTACAATGGAATGTTATGTGACTATTTAAAAATGAGTTACATCTGTAGGTCTACATGCTGGGGACACATAGTGGGGTTATGTGGTATGAATGATCCCATTTGCCAAATCAAACAGAAAAATCTGTGTGTGTACGTTTGTGTGAGTGTATATATGAGTGTGTGTGCATATGCGTGTTTGTGTGTGTATGAGTGTGCACATGTCTGTGTGTGAGTGTATGAGTATGTGTGTGTTTGTGTGTATATGAATTCTGATTCATCCAATTCATAAATATTAAAAAGCTGGATACTATGTGTGTGTTTGTGTGTGTGAGTGAATGAGTGTGTAAATGTTTGTGTGTATGACAATATATGAGTTTGTGTGTGTTTGTGTGTGAGTGTGTGTTTATGTGTGTGTTTGTATGTGTGTGAGTGTATGCGCATGTGTGTGTTTGTGAGTGGATGAGCATGTGTGTATTTGTGTGAGTGTATGAGTGTGTGCATACGTGTGTAAGTATAGAAACGTGCATGTGTGTTTGTATGTGAATATATGAACATGTTTTCACATATGTATGAGCATGTGCATGTGTGTGTAAGTGTATAAGCGTGTGTGTGTGTGTGTGCAAGTGTTGCGTGGGTGTGAACATGGAGGAAGCCATGGAAGGACACACATCAAACTGTGGATGCTGGTTATCTGGTTGAATGAAGTCAGAGGTGTCAGAGGATGTTAGCCTTCCTTTATGCATCTCCACACTTGCTGAATATATTATAAATAGTTTGTAATTTTTTTTACTAAAAATGACATTTTAAAACCATGTATAAAGTCTTTTAGAAGAGGCAGAGGGTGTGTGCAGCCATCACCACCCATCAATGCTACCCGTATCCATATGTGACCCCACTAATACCATCCAGCACTAGAGAAGGTCATAGGGTGAGAGAAATGCCACAGAGTGCCCCACGGAATGCTGTGAGGTGGGGCCTTCGCTCTGTGGGGCCCTCAGCTTGACCTCAGGGCAGTGTCAGAATCCAGGGGGCTGTCTGTGGGGGCTCCCATGCTGCTTCAGCAGTCAGACTGCTCCACTTGGTGAAAGGCAGTTTGGTCAACCACCTGGCAAGTCTGACCACCACAGGGGGTGTGAGGAGAGAAGTTTCTCGGTCCCCAAGGCTCCTGGTGTACTGCCCTCAAGATCCAAGGGCTCTGTTGGGTGTCATGCAGAAGGAAAACATGGGCACCTGAGCCCTCACCATGAGACCATTGAGGTCACCCTTGCTTTAACAATAACTACCATTTCAACATCAGATTGTTTTATTTCACTTGGAAAATAAAGTCTCTATGGCTAGACAAGGCTAAGCCATAAAACTCTCTGAGGTCTGAAAATGCTGGTAACCATGAATTAAAGTTGACTTTTTGCCGATCTTGCAGAGACTCAGTAGTTTTATATATTTATAAAGCACCAAAGAGTTTACAAAAAGTTTTGGCATTAAAAATAAAAGAAATATTACTATTAACCTTTAATGCCTATTCAGTACTGTGTACTTCTCCAGTTCCAAGAATGGCCCTGCAAGGTCTTATTATTTCTTATTTCACAGATGAAAAAAATGAGATGAGAAATTTGCGACCTGCTCAGGACCACACAGATGGTACACGCAAAACTAGAATTCACTCAAAGTATCTGGTATCCACGACTCAAATCTAGAACTTCTGATGCTAAACTGGGACTTTCTCACTGCACCACACTGTCTTCCCATATAAAGCTATGCTGACCCTTTCCCTACAAGGAACAAACAGTCTTTGTTGTTGCTCGTGGCCATATGTGGTTCTTTATAGGAAAGAAACTTGTACCGTTCCCCGAGCACTCGTCTCCATGACTTGTGCAAGCTTTCCCCTCCACCTATAATACCCACCTTCTCTTCTCTGCTTTCCAATGATTTATTACTCATTTAAAGACTTGGCTCAACATCCCTAGCTGGATTAAACATATCTGCCATCTTCCTGTGTTGTAAAATACAGCTCACCCCAAGTTATAACTTTTTGTGTCTGATAAATGCTATTTGTCTATAAAAGTTGGTGAACAGAATCACATATTCATTTTTATGAACAAATGAATGAATAAATGAAATACAAGTGAATGAGTAATCACTATTCAGGTACTGTTTTAGAGTGAAATCAAAATTCCTCCTGATGGGAGGACTTAGGACAAAACTATGGAAGTCAGAAAATAAAGATCCCCAGAGCAGATTCAGAGGCCAGTTCTGAGGTGGTCAACCAGTCCTTGAATTCCAGACAAAAGTACCTCAGAGTGCCTCCCAGGGCCATCAGAGACCCAGTGAGATGCTGAGGTTGGGGGAAGGGCAAAAGGACTGGGGACCCACTAGCTGGGTTTCCCATCTTGACACCTGCATGGAGTTGTGATCTAAGCCTTATTTCTTTAGGTAAGTTCCTGTATCCAGTCAGGTGACGACAAAGCCAGAAATGTCACAGCTGGCAGTGGACATAGTGTACCAGGACAGTAGCTGAGCCTGCCTGCAGCACCCGGGAAGAGAGGCACGTCTCTGTTGTCCTCTCTGTGCTCAGGGAGGAGGGCACAGAGCATGGCGGGAAATGTTCTTGGGTTCAAACAAACATTTCAGTCTTCACTGAGTGGCATCCAATAGGTGCTCAAAAACCTTTATTGAGTGAATGAATGAATGAATAAGTGAAGAAGCAGATAAAGAGGAAAAAATACAAATCACCTTTGATAGATCCAAAACCTGCTCTTCCTAGGACCTTCCTCCCATGTTCCCTTTATCACTACAAGTGCTACTCATATTCCAGGCCCAGTTCAAAGTCAGCTCCCCCCTCTTCAACCTGCATCGAAGGATGCCATTACTGTCTGTGGGGCTCTCTAGGTTACCATATGTTAGTGTTGATGGCTTATCTCCTCAATTAGACCAGATGCATCTTGGAGGCCAAGACTTTGTCTTAGATTCTTTTTTTCTCACTACTGTTAGCACACAGAACTAAAGTGTGACCGGCCCCCTCTGATTGGCTGTGCATCAAATTACAAGGAAAGAAGAAAATAAAGATTAGAGGGGCAGAGATACAGCGGGGAAGAAGGAAAGAAAGAGATGGGAGGTTTTGGTGGCAAATAAAAAGCATGTTTTGGACAATCCAGCTTCTAAAATTAAAATAGAAAGGACTTTCAAAACGGCAAATGTAATTACAATTAATTAAATATTCTGCTACCTAAATTATTTAATTACCAAGGCTTCTCACAGCCTGAGTTGATTTAATCTCAAATGCCATGAAAATTAGGAAAGTGGCGAATGGATAGCCTCCTAGCATATTCCATATTATAAATAGAACTCTGCCAGAGTGAGAGGGGTGGAGGGAGGAAAAGAAGGAGTGAATCCCTGCTTTCTCATGCTCCAGCCTGCAGGCAACTTGGTCTCAGAAGGGGGAGGAGGGGAAAAGGAAAGGACGAATATTAGGGAAATGTGACCAAACTCATATTCCCTAGGTCAGAAGTGGTCCTGGCTTCAACAGGGGACAGTGAGAAGGTCATGGGCTCAGACATACCCAAGTTCAGCCGGGTACTGGCAGTTACTAGCCGAGTGGACCTTCTTGACTTTGCTTTGTTCGTTCATACGGCTGGAATAATAATAATAATTAGTAGTAATAAGGTCAAGCCCATGAGGCCACAGTCGGATGAAATGAGCTCATCTATGTAACCACTTGACACAATGAATGGCCCCTGCTGCACTCAGCGATTGTCAATTTCTGGCCTTGATGTTGAAAAACGCTTGCTGTTGTTATCGGGGTCAGAGAGGAAGCGGGGAGGAGGGCAGCGCTCTGTGTACCCGCATTTCAGTTCCCCTGAGTGATTGTCTCTCAGTACAAGATGCTGCCCATGCTGATGAGACACCGGCTCCCTGTGTCACTGGCGCTGCCTCCCTCCCTCGGTTTCATCCATTCCGCAACTGCCCCTTATCCCCTTCCCATCAGCCTTGCCCTCTGTGTCACCTGCAGTCTCTTCCGCCTTGTGTGTGGAGCCATCTGTTCTGCTGATGGGCCTTTATGGTCTTTCACATTGTGTCTTCTTGGCTAAATGATTGTCTGACTATCTCAGGTGAGAGGTTTATCTGAGTAATCCGAGAGCGTATGAAGAATGGAAAGTATCAGAGAGGAAGTGTGTCAGTGGAATGAAAATGTGGGTGTTGACTGGGACTTAACACATAGGGACACAGTAAAGGACTCATGGACTTGAAATATTAGAGTTGAGAGGGTCCTAATACGTACCTTAGTCTACCCTATCTCCACCATCTTGTTACGGATATGGAAACTGAGGCACAGAAACAGAAGATGACTGGCTTGTGCTCAGGGAGCTCCTGTAGCTCTAGGACTCAGTCCCAAGTTGCCTCCTCCCAAATGATGCTCTTTTTGGGATAAACCACTGCTTTACCATAGCAAGTTATCATTTTACATGGTGCTACTTATCATCAACACTCCCTCCCAATAAACAAAGAAAAAACTAAAAAAGAGGTTGTCGTGGCTATTCAAGGTTGCCCCAGCCCTCCTCATTCTTTCAGTGGCAAATGGCCCCAAACCAATGTTCTAATGCCACTGCTCCTTACTCGGCCCTCCTCTGTTCCTTTGTGGGTGCCGCTGAGGCTGGATGTAGGCCGCAGGGACAGAAACCCTGGTTCATTAGACAATTAATAAGAAGGATCCCCAGAAAACAAGAGTTCTGTTCCTTTCTCATGCACACCCTGAAGTCATAAGCACATGTGTGGTCATCCTGAAAGAAGCTGACCCAACACTTGGGTCTGACTCAGACACCAGCCCTGGATTCCACCTGGATGTGTTCTACTTTGAGCAGCTGGGTCACTCCATCTTGGGCAGGTTCACCAACATGTGGACAAACTGAAGGATCTCCAGTTTTGTCTCCCAACTTTGCTTCAGTTCAATGGAAATTCTGCAGTAAGGAAGTGTCCTGGCTTTCACATTTGCCTACAACACCAGTCAGATAATTCCGGTATTCAACAAGAGTGAGTTTTCTTATCACAACTCCATCTCTATGTTTGTAGAACACATTTTATCAAGTACTTGGCAGGAGATATGGAGTGGCAAGGAGATAATTCTCTTGTGTTGCACCGATTTGAGAATTTTTAATAGAAAAACTCCCCCAAAATCCAGATGCACCAGTACAGACAGAATTGGTAGCGTGTGCTTCAGACAGAATTAACTCTATAGGGACTGAATTAATTGCTGGAGTTTTCAGCAATCATCCCATTATCCACACTCCTGTGCAATACTGTGTCCCATCTCTGTTGTAGAAGACCCTCTGTCAAACAATGCATCATATTCATCTCTGACTATTCCAGTCCATAGAGACCCATAGATTACCAAGAAGGCAGTTGGCATTATCTACATTTGGATTCTCGGGTGTTTATTTTAAAGATGCAAAAAATTCAATTTCAGTTCAGAGGGATTGTGTGTCTCACACAGAAGTCATACATGATCAGGTTTGGAGAGCTACTCACTACATGTTACTGTCCCAGAGTCACCTATGCAGGATCCTCTCAGACCACACCACAAGTGCCAGCTCCACCCCTCATGTCCTTTCTATCCAGGTGCCCAAACTGAGCCTGCTGTTCCTTCTCCCTGAGAGAGCATCCTTGTTCCACTTTCCAGATGTGCCAATCCACAGATGCAAAAGGCAGCATCCAAACAGTCTTGCTCACAGCAGTTGGACTAGCACTGGTCACTTGGCTGAACTGAGACCAGATGTTCAATATTACCTCTATAGGCAGGACAAGAGCTGGTGTTCCTGGGATAGTCATATAAGAATAATAACAGTGGTGATATAATAACAGTGGCTAACACTTAGGATGGTTACTATGTTCTAAGTACTCTACACATATAAGTACATTTCAGTTCTCCCACTAACACTTGTGTCAGTCTCTCTTTAGAGCTCTCTGTACTCTCTTCCAGGACCTAGGAAGTCCTCTTTGATTTTTTACTGCCTGACAATTATCTTGCTTTTTCTAGTTTCTCCTTTAGGACTGAAAAGTTGTCCCTGAACCCCAAGTTGAGGGTCACAACCTGTCATCCATGGATAGGACTCCCAAGTAATTACTATATTGTCTTCTACCAGAATTCTGAAACCCTCTGTGTAGAATCTTTGTTAGAGCCTGGCTCCCTGCCTGGAGTTTCAGGGCTCCCTGCTGTGTGAATCTTGACTGAGGCGGCCTCCCTGTTTGGACACTGAGCCTCATTAGCTTTAACAAATCCATATTTGGTAGTTATAGATCCCATGCCAGGTTTTGACCTGATGCTTCGGGCCAGAGTCTTGAAAAAATAATCACGAGATGTCAAGACTGTCCAACAATGAGTTCCTTTGCTACCTTCATGACAAACATGCATTAGATGATTTAAAATCAACTCAATTTATACTAATAAGGAAGAAAGTGCTAGAGCAATTCCAGCATGGATCTTACAGACTTGTTTTTGAAAATGGGTAAGAAAGAAGAGACTGGGTCCCTGTGATGTTTAAGAAAGTTAAGAGATAATGAAAGACAGCTGGGAATTCAAGACGGCACTCAGGGCTTGTCTTTTGCTTATTTGTATTGCTCCCCCGCATCCCACATTCTAATGGCCCCTGATAAATGATGTGCTGGGTATGATTACAGAGCAGACGTTGTTATTACATGGTGCAGTTGTCAACTGTGCAGTCATTACTGCCGATGTTCAGGGATCCATAAATGCAAAAGTAGAGATAACATGGATAATTAAAACTTAAAGAGAATCCAATATCATTTTTAAGCCAGTTAGCTTCTCCCACACCAAATATTATCTCCTAACTCACAAATGCATAGTCTACGTTGAGTAGTGCCTCTTCTTTCTACTCATACTTATCCCAGGGTGGAGGGAGACAGGACTGATTTATAAAACCATGCAAAGACAAAAAGTAGCAAAAAAAAAAAATATAGAGAGCAGCCTTGAGTAATCCACAGCCTGATTAATCCTGCCTCGGTGACAACAAGTGAGAAATAATATATTTATATTTTCATGATGGGTTCACCTTTAGAGGCCAAAATAATCCAGGTATCAGCTAATCAGAGCCTGGATAATTAAGCATTGAATGAACTCCTGTGTGACTCCAAGAAGAAATCTCCCACGAAGGGGAAATGTCAAGTCCAATGTCCTCTAGGCCCATTTTTGTTGTCTAAAGCTTGTCTAGACTGTGACTTTGGATTAGATCTCTTTGCTCAGACTTCTTATCTGTACATATGGCCTCATGATCACCATCATTCATGCTCTGCAGGGAAGAAGACGTTGAAAATAATGAGGGGGAAATGAGCATCAGTCCCCAGAGTGACAAGCTCCTTCTCTCCTCCCATCTCCAGGGAACTTTAGAAGGGACACATGGATTTTCCAGATTTTAATTGCTCCTCTCTGCAGAAGCTTAACTCATACAGTTGGGAACAGGTTCCAGTTCCCGTGAAACCTGTGAGTCAGACTCTGTGGAGTAGGGAATGTGGACCTTCCAGGAATGTCCCTAAGAGACCTTCTCAGAGAGGGGTAGAGACAGTGAGAATAAACTTCCTTTTATGTGGAGTCCTGCCAGCAGGAGAGATGCCTCACAAGTCTGCTCTTGTTCAGCTGGTTAGGATAACAAATCACAAAAGTTTTCCTAGTCATTAAAAATAACCAACTGTGACTCTCTTGGGCAGGGATAAGGTTCCCCTCCTCAATGACTTCCAGAGGATGTTTCACCTCCTTCATGGTGAAATGCCAGGCTCTCTGTCATTCATGTATTAGAACCCCAAACCCTCTTGGACTGATCTTCCTTTGGATAGTTTTTCAAGGAATGGACACTTGTGCATGTGACTTCAGGTCAAATCTCAGCACAAAAGGACCATCCAGCCAAATCCTGCTCTGGACCACATTGTCAGAGCTTGGGGAAGTGATAACACTGGTTTTGAACTAGTCAGTTGCAGGTCGCAAGGGCCCACACACCAGGATGCTAGGGGAAGGGAAAGTCAGGGTACCAGAGACCTTTAGCTGAGATTACCAAATCATCTTCCACATTTTAGCAGGACATCCCTTCCCTTGATGGGACCACTCTTACAAAAAATCTAGTCCCAGGTCCAAATTCCAACAAATCACCCACTCATAGGACTAAATTATGCCCTATTGCATTATTTACTTATTTACTTATTTGCATTTAGAATTTTTTTCCCCAAACAGATGTATCAATTTTCCTAATGTTGTTTATCTTTTAATGCATATTATTTCTTATGGAAACACAGTTTTATTAAATGAAATATTCTCTTTGTGTTGTTCAAACCAAAAGTTGAAATCATTCTCAACTTCTTTGTTTCTCTCAACACCCACATCCAATGTATCAGCAAAGTCTACCAACTTTATCTTAAAAACATTCAAAAAGTTCTCACCCCCTCCACTTCTATGCCACATACCCTGGTCCACACCAGCATCTCCCGTGGAACCTGGAAGTCCTGCTTCCCTGCCTCCCTAGAGTCTGCACTCTCACATGGCAGCAAGAAAAGTCTTTTGAGTCTCAAGTCAGACTGCACCACTCAAAACCCTCTGGTGGCTTTCGAGTTCACATGGAGTCAAAAGACTGTATCACAACCAACAAGACCTCTCATGATCCTGGCCTAGCAAACTCTCCACCCTCACCAGGATTTCTGGCTTAATTTGCCTTGGCCTCCAGGCCCATTCCACCTGGGGAATTTTAACCTTCCTCTTCTTTTGGTTCCGAATGCTCTCCTAGACATCCACTTAGCTGTCTTCTTCATGGCGTTCTGGTCTCTGTCCAAATGTCCTCCACCAGAGCTTCCCACAGTCATTTCATTTCACTCCCTGCCTGCCTGCCCTTGCTTGTTTTTCTCCACAGAAGCCACACAATCCCCACGAGAGCATGAACTCAGTAAGCACATGGGCTTCTTCTGTTTACTCTCTAGCTGTAGCCCTCTGGCTAGAACAATGCCTGGCCAACAGTAAATATTTGTTGACTGAGTGAATAAAATCCATGAAATAAGGCTTCTTGCATCTTTGGAAGGTGATATGGGTAACTAGGTCATTCCAGAAATGAAGATTTTCTAGTTTAAGGAGAGAGCCTGGCGAGTTTCTCCCTATGTGCTTCTTACTCAGGGAAAGGTTTAGGATTATGAAACAAAGTGTCCCAGCCCTTCTCCTTCCTTCTTGCCTTTCCTACATGGGGCCTGAGGGTGCCGGGCAAACATGGAGCATGCCCTTTCAGAAAACTCATTGTGAACTGTAAAGGCAATGAACTCCTCAAGTATTTGGCCATCTGTCTGGGAGAGAGCATTTAGGGAGACGTAGTTGTGAAGCCAGAGATGCCGGTACTGTGGTCCCCAGCACCAACACCAGCCAGAGATTTTTGAAAGGTGTTTGATTTAAAGCTTGCCTGCCCATCTAATTGAAACTGTTCTAAAAGTTTACTTTACACCCTACCTACTTCAAAGGACTTTGTGAAGGGCCCATATTTAGTGACTCTTCACTATGTGGAAGGACCCTTGGTCAGGTCTCTGCTATTCCCTTTGAAGCCCCTGGGCACACTAGGGGGTCTCACATTGTGGGCATGTTCTCTCCCATGCAAAATGATGCTCTCAGCCACTCTTTAAAGGTCCAGGACTAGGTATCCATCACTTCACCCGTTTTGCCGTATCAAGTCATATTATAAATGACCACATATGTATTTGTAAGTGGGATAATGAGGGCTAAAGTTACCATAAAGTACCAGAAACAAAAGATAAGCAAATTTAGCTTCTCATAGTTAAATGTGTAATCTCATGTCCTCCCAAGTAGAGGTGCCTTGTGTGAGCTCATGTAACTGCCCAGGTGGGGTTGAAGACACGTGGCAGCCTGACTTCATGAAGTAGAACTTCCATACCATGCTGTGCTCTGTGTTATGTGTTCTCACTGTAATTATTATGATATATAGTTATGTGTTGATTCTGACCTTGATAACAAAAGAACTCAAATGGTAAGGAAATATATTAGAGAGCAAAATAAAATGCATGACACTTAGGGAAACTGATCAAATGAAAAGATCATAACAAAAAAGATGCACCTGAAAGTGAGGTTTATACAAAAATTTGTGCTTTGAGGTTTGACATACTAGCAAGTTGCCAACCACCAGTATAATTTTGAGCTTCCTAGCAGTCGAAGAGAGAGAGAGAGAGAGAGATAAAATCAGCTTTATGGTTTGCATTGTTCATAAGATAAAAATAAATATGTTATCTAGGAGAAGTATTCAGGTGAGCACACCAAGTAAATTCTCCTAGATGCCTTCATAGGGAGGACATAGTAGTGTAAGGATTAATATACTCAACAATATCTTCTTTTATGTATCGTGAGAAGGTATTAGGGGTGGAATGGCCCACAAAGCAAGGAATTTTTACCCCATGGGCAGGAGAAGAGGCTGCTCAGCAGTGCAGCAATCCTCCTTATATATTTTTGTCTCTCAGCTAGGATTTTTAAAAAATCTTCCCCAAGTCTGACACTGCAACAAAAAACTACATTTCACTAATGTAGCCCTTTGTTCGAGAACCTGGCTTACAAATGGGCTTGCTGTAGGCTCTAGGATTGCACTGAGAATCCTTTGTATTAAGCCAAGGGAGAACGTGTTAGTCAATTATTGACTAGGAAAGCCTCATAGCGCAGGGTAGAGAAATGAGCTGTCTGAGGTGCTGGAGTCTATCACTACAGGGAGAAAATGGAATTTTCGTGCCAATTCACTTTAGTTTAAGAGACATTTATTTGGAACCGAATATGTGTTAGATACTGTTAGGCTAATGCTATGAAGATTAATAAGACCCTGTTCCTACTACTAAGTAGGTCATAATCAGAGGAGACAGAGAAGTAGACCCAATAATCTCAATTGGGCCATGGCAACACTTAAGGGTGCTCTAGTAGAAAAGTGAGGGGCCTCCCACTCAGCCCAGATGACCAGGAATGGCAGCCCAGAAGAGATGATCTGGAAGCTGAAGCTCGAAGAACACTTCCCCATTACTTGCCCCCAGTCCACAAGGGATAAGCAAAGTAAGTGAAAAGCATGTGGGCACTGTGTTCGCACACATGCCTGTGTATGTATCTGTGGTTAGAGGGAAGAGTGGGCCACTGAAGCTTGAGGGTAGAGGCCAAGAGTCACAAGAGATTCATCTGGAGAAGCACTCAGAAGCCAGGTTGTGAAAGGTGATCAGATTTTCTATAAGCAATGAAAAGTCACTGGAAAGGTTGAAGTGGGGGAGTAACATGACAGTATCTACATTCTGTTACCCCTGCAGTGCCATGGAGGAGGGATTGAGGTTGGCAGCCGGCATGCAGTCGAAGAGAGTAGAGACTTGGAGATGGCTAGGAGTTGTGGTGTTTACCAGAAAGGATGAAGCCTGAGATAAGACAATGGCAACTGGAAGAGAGGCAAGGGGAAGTTCTGAGAATGTCTAGTGGAAACAAGAACAGAACTTTGTCAACCCTTGGGCGAGAGGAGAAAGGAGTCTAAGATGCTTCTCCCATTTCCGGTGGGTGATGCTACCCTTGAGGACCAAGACAGATAAGTGTGTGCATATTTCTGGCCTTCACTAGAAATGGCCTCTCTCTAGGTAGACATTGGCTCCTCACACCCCGTTTCATGATCACTCTTGGCATCCTGGAATCATGCTCCCTGCTCCTCTCAGCTGTGACAGAGTTCATCTCTCACTCCATCACCCTCTATTAGAAGGAGCTACCGAGTGGGAAGTGTTTGGAAACACCAATCAGGGATTCTTGGCTTCTCCTAAACTGTCGCTTAGTAACAGTGACTTGTCTCCACATCACCAACTCTCTGTGCCTCAGTTTCCTCATATGTACAATGGAGCTTCACAAGGCCCATCCATCTACCTCAGAGTCAATGTGAGGATCCAACACAGTGCTCTGTTGGACAACACTTTTTAAAACATATGTCCCATGCAAAGGTAAGATGCTGTTATTACAGGAAGAGGAAACTAAACAAAGGATGGCAAAAGAAGGAGCTAGAAATACAAGGACAGTTCTGCAGGGCCCAGGGAACTTTCTAATTACTTTCCTCCTTCTTTTTATTTTCTTTTCAAAAGGCATTGAAAAATGCATAGAAATATGACCACAGAAGTGATGCCAAATTCAATACCCATCATATCTATTCAATATCCAGCAATGCACAGGCGATATTGCAGACGGCTGTGGGATGTGATGGTCTCATTCCAAGAGTTCCAAAGGGGAAAACAAAATGTTATAAGACAACAGCCAGTCATTTGATGCATCCTGATTGTTTAAGTGATAGGAGAGTCAGCAATCATGTGCAAATTAAAACGTAATTATGCACACAGGCCACCCAGGATTAAGTCGAATTTCACAGATGCATGCTACATTACTAAACACCCTCTCAAATAAATTGTGACCATGATTTGCTATCTCCCCAAGATTATTATTGCTTTGAAAAGGCAAAGCACACAGATATGTATTGCCTAACGTGTTAACAGCATGCATGTGAGGAGAGATTGTTGCTACAAATTAAGGGATGTGTTAGCTGCTAGGTTCTCATGTTACCCCACAGAGTCAGTAAACAATTTCTGTAAATGAGTGTCAACAGACACATTGTCCAGCAATAGTGCCATTCCTCCCTTGGCAATGTGGACTGTTGAGTTCTGAGGTAACTCGTCTCAGTTTACAGCAGATCTCATCAGTGCCACCTCCTCACCACCCCCAGCTGTAAGCAAGTATGCATCTCTCTACCCTGGTGTGAGCTGTATTATGCCTCAGTACAGCCAGGTGATGGCTGTAGGCAGAACTGTCAAGAATGTAGTAGTAGTGGACTCAGTGGTCAAACAGTTGGAAGCTGAAGGGTGACCGAGCTGTGTGAGGACATATGTTATAAAGTGGGTAGGTGGGTGGTTCCTCATTGTCACCATGCCTCGGTTCCTCTCACCCAATCCCACAAAGCTGGAAAACTCCAAGGGAGAAGTGACCCTAATGGTAATGTCTTGGGGCCATTTTGTCAATTGTAGCCCTGAGATCTGCCTTCCTTTCTATGCAACTTCCCAGACTAGACGACTCCCCATGACTCTGTCTTTCCCCTCCAGACACAGGGTCAAGTGCACAGCAAATACTAAGAGCATGTTTACTAAGTACAGAGAAATTTAAAACAGGTAGAATCTACTTTCTGGTCTTGAAGTGCCCTTGAACAGTGGGAATTTCTGCTGGAGTATAGGCCTTCACTAAGTCAAACTCTATCTCTTGTGCCAGGCACCCTGTTTATTTACAGAGTTGGGAGAAAGGGTGTGAAAAGTGTCCTTTCTCTCACTTCATTATTTGTGAGTAAACTTTCATTTTTTACATGATCAAAGTTTTTCCCTTGTTCAGTATCTTGGGAATGAGCCATGAGTCAATGATGAAGTGAACAAATTAGCAAGTCTTTATTGAGTGCTAACTGGGTGTAGAACTCCAAGTTACATAAAATTGACTAATTTACAATTTCAGCTGAGAAGATTAAGGAGACACAAATGAAGTAATTTGAAAACAATAATAAAATGGCATGTTTGCAAAAGATCTCAAAATATATGTATAATTTAGTACTGTTTACTTCCAAAACCATTCTATTTATTTATTTATTTTGAGTTGGAGTCTCACTCCATCACCCAGACTGAGTGCAGTGGCACGCTCCCGGCCACCACAGCCTCGACCTGCTGGGCTCTGGCTATCCTCCCACCTCAGCCTTCCAATAGCTGGAACTACAGGCATGCACTACCACACCCAGCTAATTATTTTATTTATTGTAGAGATGGGGTCTCGCCAAGTTGCCCAGGCGGGTCTTGAACCCGCGGGCTCAGGCAATTCACTCACCTCAGCCTCCCAAAGCGCTGGGATTACAGGCTGAGTCACCGAGCCCAGCTCAAACCATTTTAATCAACATGCAATAAAACACATATATGAAGAAAACAATTAAAATTAAAACAACAGGTCAAGACCAAGAAAATGAAGCAAAAAGAGAATCATTCTCCAGATTTAGGGATATGCAGTTGATGCCACCATTGTGAAGGCAGGTTCTGAGATTCCTAGCAGCCATGGTGAAAGAGGAAGGGGGCATTCTGAGGTCTAGAATCTTCATGATTACTTGAGAGGAAGCATTCTATTTTGCCAGGAGAATAAAACATTTCCTGATATTAAATCCTAAGAGGAATTTATAACGTGAATCATTGTATCAGGAACACTGAACAACTTAATGGACAATATCTTCCACAACAGTTTTTAGAGGAAATGTGCAAATGTTCTTCATTTGGCTGGTTCTTAAAATGGCCTTCCATAAAAGTCATGGGCATGGTAACCAATACGACTCAGTGAAGAGATTTCCGCAGGGAATGAAGTGAATATGGTGCAAGAATATCTCTTTCTGAACAGCCAACACGAGTCAGGAAGAGGATTTAATTAACATTAAGCAATAAGTGATTGGTATATACTTTGATCTAACTTAAAATCTATCCATTATCCCAACTCAGCTTTGCCTGGAACTAAAACACGTTAGTACTGAATATTGGCAAACACTAAAATGTTGCGTGGAGAGTCACACGCCTCAGAAACCAGCTCCGCAGACAAGACAAAACTGGAATTGTGTTATGAAAGTTAGGAAATCTGAATTTTTCTTGCCTGAATGAGGGCCATAAGCAAGTCTTTGGACAGAAACAAGAAGGTAAGTTTGGGGTGGCATATTAAAGGTTGAACATATTTGGGGCAGGGAGGTAAAATGGATATTCTGGTTGTGTATGATTACACGATTCAAGTCTCCCCCCGCCACCTTCCCCTCCTCCCTCACAGCTCAGGTCTCTCCAGACTTCCTGCCCCATGGCCAGTAAGGGGCCGCTTATCTGACTTGGGTAGTCATTCTGTTAAAATGTCACTCAGGACCTAAGACCAGCTTTGCACCGAACGGGTCTCTTTTTACAGAAGCTAACCACATAAACTGCGCTGGCCTTGTGCGCAGGCAGAGCACCAGGGGAGTATCGTTTGCTGGTGGAGCAGGAGTTGTGCCAGGTAGAATTCTTGCTGCAAATGACTTTTCCAATGGTCCATCATAAAGCTTCCGGCTCCACCATTAGACACACTCTTTGGGCTCCTATCTGCAAGACATTGCTGTTAAGACACTCGAAAGAGAGAGTAGAGCTCGACTCTCCCACCAACTTCTCATAGAACCTGAAGAGCCATAGACATCCTCTGATCCAGAGACCACAAGCTGACCACCTCCGGGCCAAATTAGGCCTGCAGACAGTTTGCCTGGACTGCAGAGTCATTTAAAAGTTCTGGCAACACTGGGCTGGCCTGCTTTCTGGCAGCAGTCAGCAGAATGGACAAACACCTGCGCCCTAGTCATGGCAGGGTTTCTCCATGTTACCCCAGTCTCCATCACTCCCTGCTGTCTTCTGCCTGGCCCACCTCATCCATTTTCATAACCTGCACCACCCTGGTGGTCATTCAAGTTTTAATCCCTCTTGATCCAACACCTTTATTTTATGTCCCCAAGAGAGGAAGGGACTTGCTCAAGGTAGCACATCTGGTTAGTGGTTGAGCTGGGACCTAACCCCACCTTCCCAGGCTCCTGGCTTTCTTCACTGCAAATCTAAGCCCTCAGCAGGAAGGATGGGACAGGTGCCAGTGGAGGCCAGCCCCTAGTTGGGAAAGAGGAATCAAGAGAGCCCTGCAGACAAGCTTCACACCGTTCCCACAATTTTTGCCCCAGGCTGGTTCTGCCTGCAATAATATTTTACAGCATCCTCCAGAAAACTCAATTTGTTTAAAACAGCAACTGATTTCACTCTGGGTGAAAATGTTTGGCATATGCAAAAAAGGGAACATTGTGTTTTCTTGAAAGCTCTTCCTAACCTATGAACGGGTAGAATTGTACACAACATACACACAAAAAATTGCTCAAGTGTATTTTCTTGGGGGAGAGACAGATTTAAAATTTAGGAAAGGGGAGTTTTATTTCATCCTTTAAGAGCCTTTCTTTCCTCCACATAATGCCTTCCTTTGTTACAGTATGCGAAAATACGCTGTCACTATTTTGTGCTTAAGAAAAAAAAGCTCGTGGTCTTGGGCTGTCTTTTAGGAGAAAGAAGCAAAGTAAAGGAGGAGGGGCAGCTGGAGGAAATGGTTCTGCCTGGATGGAGAAATCACAGGCAGAACATCACAAGCTACTAAGCACCGGAAGGAGATAACAGGCAGCGTGAGAAATGCTGATTATGATGGGAACAATAACGGAAATAGTCTTAACACCGGTCCCCGCTGTGCAAGAAAGCCCTACATCCCAGGCACACTCAGCTCCTTCAGAGCCCAGGTATTCCTGGCAGTGGGACCCTTCTTTCCTGGAGGCTGTGTGATTCAAGGGACTTGGGTCAGGAAGAAGAAGCCCTCAAATAGCTCCCAAGGAAAGAGGCCCTGTTGGACCTTTTGCTTCCATGCTAATTGGCATGGTTTCTTCTGGTTTCTTCATGGTTTCCCAATTTTTTCCCCTTCAGTATCTTGCAGACCTTCCACCTCAACTGTGTTCAGGGCAGTGGCAGTGGTTTTTGTTCACCTTGTTCCCCCTTTGTGAGTGCCCTCCCTCCTTCACCTTGAGGCAAGACCTCCTTGAAACTGTCTTCTCTGACCTACCCGCAACCCTTCTCCCATCAGAATTATATTTTATGTCCTTGCTGCTAGTGATTGCTGGGATTCCTCCCTAGCACTTTATTCTGTCTGGTTTATGGCTCTGATTGTGCTGTCACTGTCCCTAACAGGATCACGAATTCCTTGCGATGGAGGACAATACCTCAGCTGTGTCTATACCCTCAGACCTGCAAAGCTTTTTGTCTACAGCAAGCACTCAATAAGTGTTTAATGGATGTGGGCCTCTGCTGTTCACAGATGAGCTGCTTTGCTGGAAAGGGAAGGTGCTGTGTGGAACTAGGTAGAATGTCAATTAATTGTGGGTGACAGCCTCAGACTATCCAGTCTGTTTAAAAGAACTTCAAAGGGCATCCTCAGAACCACGTCCTCCCATTCCACCACCACCAAACACACAGATGAGCAGTACTGGCTGGGCATCCTGCCTAAGAGACTGAGATGGGCCATTTTCATTCCCACCTTTTCAGACTGTCCCCCTTTCTTCCCATCTCTGCAGAGGGAGTTTCCCTTCCCCGAGAACTCACTCCTCTGTCTGTCCAGCCTGTTTTCCTCTCACATCACATGTCTGCTCAGCTCCCCCTGCAGCTCTCCCTGTCCACAGCCCTTTCTCCGACAAAAGTGAGCTCGATCTTCTCTCAGAAGAACACAAAGTCTTCCCCTTCCTTCAAGCCATTGTCCTCTTCACTGCCAACAGCACTCTCTGTCCACTGTTTCACCAGTGCCACTCATAGTCTTGCCTTCTCACTAAACACAGCGCCATCGACCCTGCTGCTCAGCCTAAAACCTCAGGAGTCATCCTTGACTTCATCCATGAGCTTCCTACCCCTCTGCCTCCAGAATCCCAGCCAATCTGCTTATTTCCTTCTCTCCACCACAGTGCTCATCGTCTCGGGCCTGGACTCTCAGCAACCTCGGAACTGGAGTCCTGCTTCTGCTCTGACCCCATGCCCTTCTTCTCCCCATGCCCAGGGATTGCAATGCATGGCAGGCTATTCCCCTCCCAGCCAGAAGCCCCCATAGCTGCCAACCATGCCAGGAACAGCCCCAGCCCTGTGTCATGGCCAGACCAGCCCTGCCCTTTGTCCTGGCTGGCTCCTGCAGCTGTCTGCTCCTTTCCTGGCCTTTAGCACACCCAGCAACATGTCTCGGGGCTATTGATTTGCTGTTCCTTCAGCCTCAAAAGCTCTTTCCCAGGCTGTCCCTATCCACACTGGGGCCTCTGCTTAGCTGTCACCTCCTTGGAGCACCTCCCTTCACCCCCTGTGCAGAGGACCCTGGCCTACAGCTTCCTTTAATCACACCACTCCTCATGCTTCCTTCTAGGGCTCAGTTCTTATTTTCTATGACCAGGAGTTACAATGTCACTTTGCTGTTTGCTGCCCGCTGTTTTGCCAGTCCCACTCTTAGTCTTGCCTTCTCAGTAAACACAGTGCCATCAATCCTGCTGCTCAGTCTAAAGCCTCAGGAGTCATCCTTGATTTCGTCCATGACCTTCCTCTCCCTCCAGGGGCTTCTGGCTGGGAGGGACATGGCCTGCCTATATCCATTCCCCACCCAAGTGCCATGAACTCAGTCCCACCTTGTAGTCTTGCTGTCTCAGTAGATACAGCACCACTTATCCTGCCGCTCAGCCTAAAATCTCAGGAGTCATCCTTGACTTCTCCTGTGACCTTCCTCTACCTCCAGAATTCTACCTGATTTGCCCACTTACCTCCCCTCCACTGTGTCTTTCTGGCACAGAGAGGATGCTCAGCACAGGAAGGACCCAGGAGTGAGCCACCCTCTTTCATCCCTGGGTGTGGCACCACAGCCCAGCCCCCAGCTGGCCTCCTCCCAGAAACCTCCTGGAGCTGTTCCCAAGGGCCACACCCTTCCTGCAACCCTCATGGTTCTCCAAATCTCCTCAGCACTTCATTCAGCATATGTACTGTCCACAATTCATGCACATGTGCTCTAGAAACTTCTCTGCCTTGTGTTGCTCGCAATCATACTCTGCATTCTCCTGACTCCATATCTTTGCAAGTGCTGGTTCCTCTACCTGGAAGGTGCTTCCCTCGCTTTTTTTTTTTGAACTGGTAAAATATTATGACTTCCCATGTTGAGATGACAAAGCATTAATATTAGAAATAAATAGAGCAAGGCCGGGCACGGTGGCTTATGCCTGTAATCCCAGCATTTTGGGAGGCCAAGGAGAGAGGATCACTTGAGCCCAGGAATCTGAGACCAGTCTGGGCAACATAGCAAGACCTTGTCTCTACAAATAAAAAACAAAAAAAATTAGCCAGTCATAGTGGCATGCACCTGTAGTCCCGGTTGCTCTGGAGACTGAGGCAGGAAGATTGCCTGAGCCCAGGAGGTCAAGGCTGCTGTGATGGTGTCACTGCATTCCAGCCTGGGTGACAGAGTGAGAGACCCTGACTCAAAAAATAGTAATAGTAATTTAAAATAATTAAACAAATAGAGCAAAGCAGGCAGGCAAAGAGAAATCCTTAAAAAGCAGTGCTTCTCAAGCTGGAATCAACAGAACCCTGGAGAAATTTTAACTTTGTGCTTTTGCTTTTATATGAACCTTTAAAAGAAGTTAATAGAAGCATGATCGGGATTGTTGAGTTGGTTACCTCATAACCAAGTACTGTGATGTGACCACAATGTCAGTATTTACATTATAATGACCATGGCAGCAAGTAGAATTGTCTTCACAGGCACAGGCTAGAAGATAAAAAAAGTGGGAAAAATACAGCAACTATCCCCTCCCCACCTCATTACTTCAACTCCCCTACCTAGTTACTACCCCTCCTCCACCTCACTATTATCTTTCCTCTACCTCATGACCACCCCTCCCCCACCTCATGACTATCCCTCCCCACCTCATGACTACCCTCCCTCTCATTACTACCCCCTTCCACCTCATGACTACCCCTCCTCTATCTCTTAACTACCCCTCCCACCTCATTCCCAACCTCTCCCCCTCCTCATTACCACCCTATCTCTTTCTGTTATACTTCTTCCCCAACAGTAACTCAGACACAAGGGCCAGGATTTGGGGACCAAGAGGTGAAGGTGTTGGAAAAGAGCCTTGAGTCGGATGGGAAAGAACAGACAGGACATAGAGGCTTTTTGCCCTAAGGGAAGAAATTCAGATACTGTATAGATTTTTTAAAAATAATATTAAAAATTATGAATATGTTTTAATAAAATGGGGGAAAATGAGATAAAATGCATAAACTTTTAAAATGTACAAAATATAATGTCATGAAAGGTAATTAAATAACTTCTAGAGAACTATGGGTCTGGTCATTTATACAGAGACATTCTGGTAAATGTTCAAGCGATACTAATCCCAACCCCATATAGCTTGTTCTAGCAAATAAAAAAAGAAGGATGCCTAACTCATTTCATGAGGCTAATGTTATTGTGAGCCTAAACAGCATGACAAGAAAAATTACAGGTTCATTTCACTTAGGCACACAGAAACAAAAATTCTAGATAAAATCTTAACTACCTGAACACAACAGTTAAAAAGATTATAACCAAAATAAGAGTTATCCTGGGAAACAAAGAGTAGTTTAATACAATAAATCTGTCCTAAATCACTATGCTCGTGGATGAAATAAGAATAACTATACTACTATTTTAATATAATCAGAACAAGCATCTGATTAAATGTAAATCATTTATGATTTTAAAATAACTTTCAGAAAACTAAGAATAGAACTTAGAACTTAATCTGAAAACACTATATACTAAAAAACCTACAACAAATCTCATAACTTTAAGCAAATAGGTTATATATATCTATATTTACATATATATGAAAGTATATTGTCACCTTGAGGAGGGAAAACACTTTTTAAACAAGACTTAAAGTTCACAAATGACAATGTAAAATAATTAACAGATTCGACTACATCAAAATCAAAGATTTCTACTTTTTGGTGGCCATCATGGACAAAACTCAGACAGGTTGATGACAAACCTGGCAAAGAATGTATAAAATCAGTGAGAAGTCACTATGTGTGTTATAAAAAATGTTCCTGCAAATAAACAAGAGAAGAAACCCAACAGAGGAATGAACAAAAGCTATGGCTAGAAAATTCCCAACAGGGAAAACAAACTGGCTAACAAGAAATAGCCAGTTTGAAGAAATGGCCAACGTCACTATTAATTGGGAGAAAAATGTCACTTAAAACAACATATATTTTACACCTCTCAAGTTGCAACCATTTTAAAGTCCAATGCTGTCAGGGAGAGGAAGATTAACTAATGAACTGCTTCTGAAAGTGTAAGAGACACAGAGACTGTGGAGTACAATCATATTGGAACTATCTACATGAAATTATATTGTAACCACCAAGCCCATTTCTGGGAACACACTCTAGAGAAGCTCTCACACAAATCTATGCAAATACTTGCTACCACTTGGTTTGTGGCAGCTGCAAACTGGAGACACTCCGGTGTTCATCCCTAGGAAACGATATGATTAAAACAGAGTCAGCATGTTGCATGACACTGCAGGCACTGTGAAATGCAGTGTTTAGGAGCAACATGGGCAGTTCCTGAAAACATGGTGGTAAATGATGAAAGTAAGAAACAGAAGAAAGTATATTGCTCAATATTGTTTATGTAAATTAAAACCAAAGCACAAAACAACACTATATATATATTATATATAATATATATATAATATATATATATATACCGTATATATACTTTAAAACAAAACTAACACAGCAGATACCCAAGGACACCCATTGAAATGGGTGTTTGTGGGGAGGGGGATGGAGGGAAAAAGAAAATGGAATAACACGAGAGAGTGGTCTTGTACTGAAGAATTATGAGCATTTACTATGATTTTAAGGATGCAATTAATTCAACTTTCTGTATCTTGAGTTTACAGGAAAAAAAGACAAGTGTTGGAAACATTGGGTTATTATATCTCAAAGTTAAAAGAATTGGCACCATATTATTCAATAGTTATTCACTTTGTAAGCAGATTTATTCTGAGCAAAATGATGGAATATCACATTAAACTGATGCTATTAACTTGAACATGGGCCTTTTTTAGTTTTGATTTCATTTATAAATTTATTTTGTTTTATTATTATATAAGATTTCCAAGCAGTAGGAACATATGCGTAGTTCTATGTTTGTGTAAGTACCATTTCTATAAGGAATTTGTCTTTACTCCAGTATATAAAATACTGCCTGAGGGCTGTGATTTTTCCCCATCCAAGGAGATTCCAGTGTTATCTTAATGCATACTGGTTTGCTGTCTCAACATGTCTAGATATTCCTTTTGTTCCTTCTCTGTCTTAGGATATTTCTGCCAATGCCTCCCAAATTCGTCTTACTTATTGCCTTTGTTGGCCCTGAGACACCCAAGTCCCTGTTGGCATATACATGTAAAAGATTTTTTTTAAGGTGAGAAAGTAGGATTTATTAAGAAAACAGAAAAGCTCCCACAGTGGGAGGGGACCTGAAAGAGGTTGCCTGTAAAAGATTTTTTTAAGTGGTACTCTTCAAGAGCTAATGTTGGTTATAGCTTCACCTATAAGTCATACTTGCCATAGATAACATGAAGAAACCATGAACGCAGAAAAGGTGAATTCCATTCCCTTGGAAAGAAGGGCATTATGTGGCCTCTATAAACTAGATCACTATGTTGCCCTCTGGTACCCACTTGAGAAGTAACATTGTTCTCTCCCATTGAGTCTCTTGACTTTTTGGGGACCACACAACTTCTAGGTAACTGTATTGAGGATGTGGAGTCCAAAGCAACTCCATCTTGGATGCTGATCTGCCATGCTGACTTCTGATTAACCCTGGTTCTGGGAAGGCCTCTAAGATTTCCCATTTATCTATTGTTCCCTATATAGGAACAGGTGCTTACCATAAATCCTGCCCTTATGTCAAACAGCCTTGATGTTATTCTCCATTGTCCTGTACATTCCTTCTGAGTCACCCCTCCCTATGGTGTAAAAGCCCTGGGTCCTGGGGGTGATGGTATGGGGACCCACCGTCTTATCTCATCACCACCTGAGTGAGACACAGACAAAGCTTCTGTTCCTAAATCCTTATTCAATAATTCTAAGAAACTGGATTTGTCAGCATCTTTCTTCAGCCTTCCAGCTTCCTTGGACTTTCGCATAGACCTGCCCAATGCAAAATAGGACAATAACATGTTATGTGTATCCCAAGGTCCCATAAAGGTAGATTATTACACCGCTCCATACTTAGTGCCTTTGCCTAGGTTCTCTATTCTTCTTGAAATGCTGCTCCTTCCTCCACCCAGCCTCCAGCTGTCAAACCTTCTCAATGTCTCTCTGCCACCATCTCCAACAGTGCTTTTTCTTCCACCAAGCGGGTTGATGTCCTCCTCCTCTGACTCCTGTGCCTTCATCCTGGCACTAAAGACCGATCTGGGATTATGGCACATTGGGATCGTGTGGCTCTAAACTCTGGCAGGGCAGGGGTGGTGGCTTGACCACTGCAGCAATGCCAATGGGCTGCACGTGCCTCACAAATGTCCCACAAAGCCCACTGAAAGCACAGTTTAGTCTCTTCTAAACCCTCCCTGTTTCACTTCTCCTTTCAGAAAGTCAGTTTCTTATTTGAGCTGCTTCAGAGTTTTTTGTATTAATTTGCCCTGTGTCTAACTCCAAGAAATAAAAATATTATTTTTACCCTTGGCAATAAGCCTATGAGCAGGTATTATCCTCATTTTGCAAATAAAGCAAGGCTCACAGAGACTGTATCCCATTGGGTAGGGCTTGACAAGAACTGGCCTTCAGTCCCAGATTTGCCTGTTTCCTCATCTGTGCTTTCACCACCACACTGGACTGCCCTTAAAATATGAGGGGGGATGCAAAAAATGAAATTATCTTTTGGAGGGCATGCCCTTTGTAGTACAGGCTTCCCCTACTAGTTAAGTGTTCTAGGAACCCATTGACATCAGTGTACCAGCTACTATTGTTGTGAGAGGCTGCATGTGGCTTTAGTGAATTTTTTTGGAGATTCTTTCAATGTGTTTGCTCATTTCATGATGGGTAATTTACACAAACAACATGCGGCAGTTCAATGTACCTGCCCACACTTCACTGAATTTTCAGCAGTTTTTGACCAAAACAGCATGATCCCCATGCCCCACTCTCTCTATTCACTTAATCTCACCCAGAGTGACTTTTTTTGGTTGTTTACTCACATGAAAAAAAGTCCTCAAAGGGAGACTTTTGTCAATGTGGAAGAGGTGAAACAAAAAAAGGCAAAAGCACTAAAAAGCATCAGAACTGACGAGTTCAAAAACTATTTGAGCATTGGAAAAAGCGTCTCAATAGGTGTATTGCATCAAATAGAGGGTACTTTGAAGGTGACTGAAGTTTAAACATTTAAAACTAGAATCACAATTTTTAATAAATAAATTTGGAGGGTCCATTCTCATAGAATGATGCTGGTGAGTGCTGCAGGAAACTCACGGTCACGGAGCCTCTCAAGGAGGATGTGACACCTGTGCAAAAGCACTTTGAAAGCAGTGAGGGATTATTTGCAATTTAACTATGACATTATTGCTGCTTCTCCCAACACCATTTGCAAAGTGCTGGCCATGACTTCACAGGATGGACCGCTCTGGTCATTTCCGAGCAGGGATAGCTCAAGTCTCACACTTCACCAGTGCCTGGCCTGCAGGGAAAAGGGACAGACAGCCCTAGGAAAGGTTTGTCATGCTTTGGTTCTGAGCTGACACTAAAAGGACAACAAGGAGACTCATTGGGACCAGATGGGGAGATGGCATGGGGACATCCACTCAGGACAGCCTTCTGTGGCCACATAAATTGTACTGTCCCAAGGCTCAGGCCTCAGGGACAGAAGGTGCTGGAATCCAGTCAGGTCTCTGTGCACTAAGCTGTGTAGCCCGGGCAGAAGGAGGATGACAGTCACACTGAGGCACCAAACCACAAGTCCATTTTCCTGTACAGGGTTTCTTTCAAAACTGTTCTCATGGGGGTGAGGGAGAGGAGTGTCAGAGAGTGCACGTGTGTGTGCATGTGTGTGGGGAGTCCACCTTTTTCTAATTTGTCCCAAGCCTTCATTGGCTCACCATGCTCTCTGCCAGCCCTGTGCCAACCCTGAGGTGTCACACGGACTAGCAGTGACATCACCTGTGTGGAGAGGCGAGCTGGAGAACCTCTTCAGGGCAACCATTAACTGTCAGACAAAATTTTTTTTCAGTACCTGCTGCCCTGACCTGGATCTGAAGCAGTGACTCCTCCGTAAAAACCTCCTAACTCCATTGATTCAGGCAGTTCAACCCAGCTCCCAGAGATGACTTCCTCCCAGATTTGGAGCCACTGGTGAGGTCCAGTATTTGCTAAGGTGTTCTGTTCATGTGCCAGAATGGGCTTGTTGCTGACTCGCTCCACTGCCAGTACCCTCTCCTATCCCAATTAGCCCAGGTTGGGGACATTGGAGGAGATGTGACTGGTCCCCATGGTGTGACAGCTAATCAGAGCAGGGCTGTCTATCATGTCAGCCCCATGCCAGGAGCTGGCAGAGGCGAGGGCATGAGGACTCTGTGGGTGTGGGAGCGTTTTCTGAGTAAGACTGTACACGGTGGTGATCGTGGGAGGTTTTGCATTACCTGTGGGGTTGTGTGAGTTTGGTGCATACATGTGGTTGTGTGTAAGAGGATATCAATGTGGTTATGCATGTTATGATTGTGAGCGTATAGTGTGTGGCTGTGTATTTCTTGAGTGTTAGTTGTAGGAGGCTGCGGATGTTGAGTGCAAGAGTGAGATAGAAAATTGGAGGTCAGAAAGAGCAAGAGACGGGAGGCAGGAGGCAACCCAGAAAGGAAGAAAAGATGCCAAAAGAAGGGGTAGAATGATTAGGGAGACAGTTCTCAGAAGCAGAGGCTGGAACATTCTCTGCCAGATTGATGTTCTGGGGTCCCCATCAAGGTGCCAGGAGAAGGAGGGGATGGAGAGAAAGAAGCAAGAGCAAACCCATTGTCTCCACTTGAGCGCCCCTAAGGGAGCAGGTCGCAGTGTCACATTGTCAGGTAACAAGCCCCAGGGCTCAGGCTCCCAGCTCTGGGACTGTACTCTCAGCCAAGCGCTGGTGAAGTGAAGGCCCCAACCTCAAGGTGTGGAGCCAAACTGGGTCAGCAACCCTCTGGTGGTAGAGCCCAACTCCTGACAGCCTGACCCTCCACCACACCAGGCTCAAGTTTTCAGTTGTCCTCTGGTCAGGGCCAGGCTAATGCAGGAAGGAGGAGTCACTTCCCTCTGGCCTCTTAGAGAGGGGATCTGAGGCATGGAGCAAGTTTGCCAGAGTCCACTCCACCATACAGTCTTGAGCACATGAAGGGTGGTTAGGAGTACAAACTCTTAGGAAGCAGACCAGCCCTTCACTGGATGAGTCAGCCCCATGTGTTCTATGTGGACAGCTGGGAAGGACCTGTGTGACCTGTGCTGAGGGTGAAGTAAACTCACCCTTGTCCACCCCACCCATGGAGCAGCTGCAGAATTCCAAGTTGTAAAGGCCAGCCAGGTGGCTGAGAACAAGACAGCCATCTGGGAGGTGCTGAGTAGCTTGTGGATACCACCAAGTAAAGATACTCTTATCAAGTGGGCCTGTGGGTAAGACTTTTTCAGAGCTGATATCCAAGATCTGGTAACACCTCTTCCCTGTTCCTCCACCTCCAATCATGCACCCCACTCAGACCTTTGGTGGGGCTGGATGGACTTCATGATAAACACATTGCCATCGATTGCTTGAAAGTGAAGCCTCATAAGTAGGGAATTCTCTTCTCCGAAATCGATAACAGAAGACAGAATTTCTCCTTCGCTCTCCTGCCAATCCCTGGAGCCCATTTCAGAAAATAGAAACAGCTTAGAGGAAGAGAGGGGAGAAAACTGAGTCAAAAGCATCCACTATGCACAAGGTGCTGTGCATTTGCATGGGTATCCCAGGCACTCCCGAGCTGTGCTTGACCAGAGAATGTTGGCAAATGTTCAGCAAGGGATTCTCAGACTAAGCTGCACTTGCCAGGCTGGGGAAAAGGGAGGAGACACTGGGGGTGTGTATCAGTCCTTTTGGTGTTGCTGTAAAGAATCATTTTCCAATGGAGCAGCCAGATGACCAGGTACACAGATCTGTGGACTCCGCTTCACTTTTGCTTCTGTGTGTTGGCCCAACAGAGACTTCCCTGCTTCACTCTCAGAGTGATCCCTCTGTAAGACACCAGGAAGGCCAGCTGAGAGTCTTGGCAGCAAGACCTTGGGCACCCAGGACTCCATCAGAAAGCTGAGCACTGAGTCAAGCACAGCTTTTCCTGTCTCCCATCCGTCAGATGGGTGTGAGGGTCCCTGTCACACCTCTCTTAACTGTCCTTCAGAGGGCCACAAAGGCTGATGGCTAAACTCTAAGGACCTGCTCTTGGAGACCACAGCTGCAAACACCACACTGCTGTAGGACCAGAAAACTGGAAGTAACTCCAGGAGGGAGCAGGTAGTGGGTGGGGGAAGGATTGCTAGAAAAAAATAACCTGGACTCATGCATAAGGTCTTTTTTGACATTATTGTTGTTGATGTTATTATTTATTATTATTATTATTATTTGGTCTTCATCCTTGCTCTTAATTTCTTTTTCACCAAATTTTTTCTGGATATAAAGTTTGGAGGTGGGTCCAAGGTGAGTGTTAGAAAATCGATGATCCCTGACCCAGATGTATAGTGTGTGCAGGAGACTTGAGTTCAACCAGTGTTATCCCCTCTCTGAACTCCATTTCCACAAATTTAAAATGAGGGCATTGAACCAGCAAAATGCTCTGATGAAAGGCCACATAAGACATGAGTCGGGCCTTCTGACCGCCCAGGGTAGGAAGGCAGGGTCGGGAGTCAAGTACACAGCGCAACAAATCACTCTACTGTTTGGTCACAAGCTGTTCATTCGGGCCCACAGTGTCCCAGCCAGCACGTGAACAGCTCTGGAGGCAGCCCCGGAAACCTCCATCAGCCTGGGCCCTGAGGGAAGGTCACACACCCAGCCCCAGACAGGAGATTTCACTAGGGACTGCAGATCTCTTTACAGTCATTGACCTGTCACATGACCTTGGCAGACCCTTTCTTCTTTTTGTATGCCTCAGTCTCTCCATCAGTGAAATGCCCTGTAGACCTCCCAGGCTTGCCTGGATCAAGTGAAGAGTAAGGGTGAAGAGTGGTAATACAAAAGCTTTAAAAGGCATAGATAGACCTTCCACAAACAACAAGCTCCTGTTAATTCAGCATTCATGGGAGTCTCAGAAAATGCTCAGCATTATCATAGACATTGGAGAGGGAGTGAGAAAGGGTGAGAAAGAGCCCAGAGACCACAGCTCCTCAGATCACAGAGCTTCTATTGGGTTCTAGGAGAGAGAAGCAATTGAGATTGTGACCAGATGAACAAAGAAGAGCTGAGTCAATGTGTACCCAGAAATGGATGAAAGTTCATTTCTCTCTGGCTCACAGGAGGTTTGTAGAAGAAGCAGAACAAGGGTTGGAGCCTTAGAGATAGAAGAGAAGGCTCCAGTGGTGCAGGGTCCTGGGATGAGAGGCCCTCAGAAATAGCACTGATGTCTGTCACCCTCTTGCCTAAAAGATGTGTCAGAGCAGCCAGAGAGTCAGGGTATGTGTCCACATTTCCACAAGTGAATGAGGCCTCAGATCTGGGTGGTGCCTTCCGATAGTCAGTATCCTTCCATCCCATTTTTCTTCCCCCCAACATTTGTCTACTGAGCTCTTGCTCCCCACCAAATTTCCTGGAAGAGGACCAGTAAGCATCTGGGCAACACCTCCCAGATGATCTTTCAGGGACAGGGATGAGCTGGTCCCACTTGACCTGTCTGAGTTGATGACCCCAGATCTCACGAGACACAATATAATAGTCATTTTTTAAGAGTCACCCAATGTTGGTGGATTACAGGATGAAACAGGAACTTGGAGCAGGGTGGATGTTGGAAGAGCCCTTCCTGCAGGCACATTGAGGAAGCCTTGGTTAAGGCAGTGAGTTTGGGCTGGGCCTTGAGGAAAGGGTTTTAGACCTCTCCTTCCTCCTGTCCCACTCCTCCCACGAAGGCCTCCCACTGCTTGACAGCAGAGTAGAGGAAAGCAAATGTCTTCCCACAGCCAGGGATTGTGCTGCAAATCCCTGATCAATGAAGAAAAATTTAAAGAGATTAAGGCGCTGCCACGGCTGCACGTGCCTCCTCTCCCTCCTGGACTTTCCTCTCCTCTGACTCTCTTCTCGTCTCTGCTTCCTGCCCCCACACCTGCCCACCCTCTCTCTTTCCACCACATTCCCCTTCTCTCTTCTTTCTGCCCTAGGATTCCACCCACAGTAGGCACGTTTCCACCCATGGAGGCTCTTGGCCTTGAGGGGCTGCATTCATTGATCCTAAATGTGGGACCAGACAGAGCTATTCTCAACAGACGCAGAAGGTGGTGTCTCTCCTTCCATCCCCAGCCCCTGACATCACCCAACCTCAAAGGTGAATGTCCTGAAGAACCTGTCCTACGGACACCTGCATGTCCCCCACGATGGGAGCTTGGGGGTTAGAGCCAGAAACTATAGGTGGGTGAGGAGGGAGGTGAGTTCAGGCTTAGAGGATTAGAGCTGTTGTCAGAAATCCAGATCTGGACAAGAATTAGGATGAAAATACCATGTGAAGGCTCATAAAACCTTGTTAGCGCTCCTTCCTCCTGGAAAGCTTTCCCCTGCTTACTCTGGCCACCATCCCTCAGGCTCCACCGTGAGTCCCACCTCTCCCACCAAGTCCAGTGGACTAATTCCTATAGACTGAGCGTCCCCCTCTCACAATCTGGCTCCTGATAATGGACTGTCCCATCTTCTTCTCTGGATGTTTCCTGTATGTACGCTTGTCTCCCCACTAGGCCTCCTCTAGAGCCCAGGCCAGACCTCATGATTCCTCTGTAACTGGCCAGGGTCAAGCTTGGTGCTGGGCCTCTGGCAGGTGGTCAATAGTATATGATTGACTGTTTAGTGACAAGTATCATATAAACCTGTGAGGAAGGCAGGGTCTTCTTTCTACCACTATGGTGTCAAACAGAAGGGGCTTGGAAGATATTTGTTACCTGTCTTCTGGACCCAAAGAATGCATTTATTCCATTAACTCTGCAAAATGTCCCACGTACTGGGTATGGAACCCCAGGAGTCCTATGACCAATTTCCTCCAGGATACCAGTACCCCTCAGGGTTTCAAGTGTAGTGACCAAGATTTGAAACTTGGTTTCAGACAGAACTGTGTTCAAATACTGTTTAGGCTAGTCATCTCTAAACTTTTCTCTCCTGTGAACTGTGTTAAATCTCCAACTCTCTGATTGGCTAAAAGGATTGAATGAGATCGTTTATGTGAAGCCCTAGCATAGCCCTTGGTAAATGCTCAAAAAATGGCAGATACTGTCATCTCTTGAAGTCAAAGCACTCCATGCTGCTTGACTCTTACGGTCAAGGAGATATCAGAATCCAGAAGCCACAGACAGAGGCCTTCTGCAGTTCCCAGGGCAGCCCTATGGCAGAGGACCCACCCACCCTGGGCTCTGCCCTCACTCAGGGGCACCGCCCTCTCCTTTCCCTCCTTTCTCTCTCAGAATCACAGGTAAGAACCTAGGGCCAGCTAGACAGATTATCACCAGGGTTGGTTCCAAGGAGGAGTATGAGGAAGGAGAGAAACTCCACCTTAGAAGCAGGGGGAAGTCAGTCTACTGGTGAAGCCTTTGTAGTACCTGGGCAGGGGAGGCTGCCTGGACTGCCAATTTACCATCAGTACAAGGAAGACGAAACAATGAAATGAGAAGAGCCCGGGAAGAGTGACTTGTTAGCAGTGTACATAGAAAACACACAAAGGTGTCTGTTGACTCCAGGTTCACTGTGAACCTCTCATGTGACAGGATGGGGGAGAAACCAACAGCAACCTACAGACGAGAAAAGCTTAAGTGGATGATGATGATGACATAGTGACTAAAAGAAGTGGAGTGTCAGTACTACATGACTCCATGTTGAATGGAGGTTCGCAAGCCTGACTCTCATCCTTTAAATGCCAGGGAAGACGAAAAATCAGTTCAAAAGAGAAGCCAGGATGGCTGAAGACTGGGAGCTATGACTCACAGGACCCAAGCCACATCTTGTCTCTCCTTCCTCTGTGATCCTCTCACAAATGACACTTGGCCTAGCTTGTGCCATGTGGCAGTTTATTGTGGACAGTGAGGCTCCCTCATGAGCCTGGGAACTGAGACAACGAGGACCATGCTCCAGCCTTCCTTAGACTGCAACCCACACCTGCTGCTTCATAAATACTCATAGAATACAGGTAAACAAACAGCCAGGAAGGAAAACCCACCCAACTGGTCCATGAATGTATCATGTTTTGCTCATCAAGAGCAGTTCTGAAGCATCCACTACCTACTGGGCATTGTGCCACATGCTGGGGACACAACGTTGAATGAGGCACTTCTATGAGAGTTTCCAGTCCAGCTGGTGAGACACACGTAAACAGGTAATGCCAAGACAGAACACCAAGACGGCAACCCTACTCAAAGTGGGAGGTGAGGCAGAGAGGAGGTAGGTGTTGCCGGGAGCACTGCTCAGAGAAGCTGACATGTGCGATGACACAGCACAGGGAAAGATCCTGAGCTGCTCTCCCTGTCATCCTTGCCTGGCCATCCCGGCATTCGGCTTCCTTCTCCCCTAGTGCCTAAACACTCTCGTCAGATACACATTTCTTGTACGTTGCAAATGAATCTGGCCACTCTGGTTGGTGGGAACAGAAAGATGAGTTAGAGGAATTCAGGGAGAAGGCAATCGTCAGTGGGTCAGTCAGGGAGGCACAGTCTACCCATCCCCTGCTGCTCAAAGTGTGGCCCTGAATGGGCACCATTAGTATCATCAGGGAGCTTGTTAGAAATACAGAACCTCAGACCTTGCCCCAGGTTTACAGAATCAGAAGCTGATTTTTTAAACCAGATTCCAGGTGATTCCTGTGCTTATTATTCACATTGTGAAAGCACGAGTCTAATCTATACCTTTCAACCAGTTTCAGTAAGAGCAGATTTGGAATCCCTCCTTGGAGGAATGAAGTCTCAGGGCACTGCTAGAAAACCATCTACCCCTGTCCCCCCCAAAAATTTTATTTATTTAAAGAGATGAGGTCTTGCTATGTTGCCCATGCTGGTCTTAAACTCCTGGGCTCAGGCAATCCTCTTGCCTCAGCCTCCCAAAGTGAGGAAAAGCAGCCCTGCACCTTTTGCTGGATTCAGTTTGAGTGGTCAGGTGACTTTCAGGATAGTTGTTTGAAGAGAGATGCCTTGTATCACTGTCAGGCTCAGGGTCTGCTTCCTGCTACCCACTGTGTCCCTGCACCATCACTCATGCACGTAATCTGGCATCCCCACAGCAGGGAGGGTGCTTTTCCTAACCATGGCTGTTCTGAGACTAGCCTGCTGGGTGCTGGGAAGCAATTCACCCCGGCAGGAGGTAGAGTGACTCTGGGACTGGGCGAAGGAGAGAAACAGGTCTTGCTGGCAGTCACGAATACTGACACCTGGCATCTCAAAAAGAGTTGGGGATGTATACTGGACACAGCTGTAATGAGCATAAGAATCGCCATTTATTGAACACCTACCGTGACTGGCACCGTGTTAATGTGACACACATTCTCTCTAATGATCTCAATAGCTCCACAAAGAAAGCTGCGTGACCTCCCTTTTAAAACTGAACCACTGAGGTTGAAAGACCTAGTGACTTATGTGCGTTCACACAGATGGCAAGAGACAGGGTTGAAGTTTGAACTCAGATCTGTTCACTCCAAGGCCTACAGTTTCCTATGGCCCCCACCTCCCTGGTCGGGTGTGCGGAACCCCCTGGGAAGGCAGCTCAGCTTGCCAGCTCAGCTCAGTCCTGGGGTGCTGGGAAGTTGGTTCCCAGGGCTGAGTGAGCCCTGCACTGAGAGGTAACTCCTCCTGCGAGCTTGCCCAACTGCTCCCACAGCGCTCCTTCTCCGTCAGAAACCAGGCACATTAGCTTTGGTCTCAGTTTCCCCATCTTCTCCCAGCAGGCAACAGTAAGTGATAATTAATAATCTCACTAGGGGCTCTGAGCGCTAAAGAGCTAATGATGGTAAAGCACTTGAAAGATAAAATGCAGTGACCATTATAACGGCAGTCCTGCTTAGCTGGAAGCCCCTTCATCCCTGCTATCTAGAGTGGAAAACATTTGCCAGGAAGGCCATTGCCAGGGACAGTGCCTTGTGCCCAGTTCAGTAGCTGAATGAACAAATATGTGAAAATCTCAAAGCTTGTCTAATCTTCTTCCTGGTTCCCCTCTGCATCTGGACTCCCCCATCACATAACACAGGGCAGCCTTGCAGCGGTCAGCACTGCGGGGTGACTTTGCCTCCACAGAGCACCACTACACCATGGTCCAGGGACAGCACGGTTCATCATCTTTTTGTAAAATTGCAGGTGCTCCAGTCATAGGGCATGCAATTACTCAGCTGGATGTTTTCCTAGTAAAAACCCAAGTTAAGATTTTGAAAAAAGCTTCTGAGATTGTTGATGTCAACCACTGCCAGCTGAATCAGTGTGTCCTTAAAGTATCACCTGTGTGGGCAGAGGGGACACCTCTAAGAGCTTTGCTGTGGAGTCAGAGCCGGCTGGGTGAAGGCTTTAGGTGGTGGGCAAGAAAGAGAAGGAATGGGCAGCTCCCTTGTTCTTGGAAGAGAATGGAGAATAGCCCCTCTACCTCTTATCTTTCTGTTCCTAAGTGCCTCCAACCCTGGAGCAGGGAAGCTCCCAACACTAGTTTCCAGGGCGAGGCAGAGGGAGAACCTCAGGGCAGGAGTGGACACTTGGTCCTGCTGGGAAGCTCTGCACTGTGGCTCACTCCTTGCCAGGCCTCCTGGTCCTGCCAGCCTGACCCCAGTATGGCCTACCCACCCCCCTTCCTCTCCCTCATGCAGGCAGCCAGCAGGGACGGGCCACCCTCAGTTGCTGGAGTATTGGAAAATATCCGCATAGGCACCAGATTGAGGTCATGAAACTCATCTCACTTACTCTGCGACCTCTGCCACAGCAATATTTCCTGTCTCTGGGGGCATGGGGCTGCTTACTTCATTAACCCTCAAGAGCTGCCAAAGCCCATTGAGGATTTCAATAGCATTGGAATCTAGTCTTTTGTGTTTGAGAACCTGAAACTCAGGACCCGACTCCTAGGGTGAAGGACTTGGTGAGTCCTGGTGCCGCTGCGTCCCACAGAAGGAACAGAAAAGGGGGTGGCGGACAGCATCTGAACAACCGGTGATGGGGGAGCTTGTTCATCATAGGTTGACAATGTGTGAGCTCAAAGAGTTGGTAAATAAGTTTTCTATCTGGTAACTATTTCTACATATACATTTACTTTGTTGGCTACCATTTATTGAGCACCTACCAAAGGTTAGACACAGCTCCACAGAGAAGTGCAAATCCCAGCCAGGATGTGAGAGTACTAAGGAACTGAGATGAGCAGACCAGGCTGGGGACACAGAGGAATAACTACCAGACTTTGGAGCCAAGGAAGGGGCCCTGTGAGAGAGGGTGATGGGGCTGGATTTTGAAGGGCAAATAAGTTAGGAAGGAGCATAGCATCTTCAGGAAAGCACAAATGGTTCAGACAAATATAGAGGGAATGCAGATATGAGCTAAAAGGGTAGGAAGGGAAAATCATCAAAGCCTGGCATGCCAGGCTAAAGATGTTAATGCCATTCTGTTTGTTTGCTTTGTTTTCTTGAGACAGGTTTTGCTCAGTCGCCAAGGCTGGAGTGCAGTGGTGCAATCATAGCTCACTGCAGCCTCGCATTCCTGGGCTCAGGCAGTTCTCCTTCTTCAGCCTTTCAAGTAGGTAGTACTACAGACACACACCACCACACTTAGCTATTTTTTTTTTTTTTGAGTTGGAGTCTCACTCTTGTCACCTAGGCTGGAGTGCAGTGGCCTGCTCATGGCCACCACAGCCTCGACCTGCTGGGCTTAGGCGATCCTTCCGCCTTAGCCTTTCAAGTAGCTAGAACTACAGACCCATGCAACCATGCCCAGCTATGGCTAATGTTTTTAATTTTTTTGTAGAGATGAGGTCTATATTGCCCAGGCTGGTCTTGAACTCCTGGCCTCAAGGGATACTCCTGTCTTGGCCTCCCAAAGTTCTGGGGTTACAAATGTGAGCCACCACCCAGTTTAATGCTATTCTGAAGTCTGTGAGGGAGCCAGAGACAGTCTGAAGATGGGAAAGTACAGAATCAAGTTTCTATCTTGGAAGGATAGTCCTGAGAGTACTCCATAGGGCTGGATTATAAGGAGAAGGAGTTAAAAGCTATTAAAATCACTCAGTGGAGGATAATGGTGACAGGGCCTCAAGTCACAATTTGGAGAGGAGGGCAGGGTGGAGAGAGAGCTGGGGAGGAGGAACAAGGTAGAGTTACTGAGTGCCTGGGCAAGTGTCTAGGCAGAGAAAGTGACCAAAGTCAGTAGCTTGGGTTAGCATGGGGTGAGAGGCGCAGGCTTGGGAAAAGATGGTGGGTCAACTTGGGATATGATGGATTTGAGTTTTGAGAAGCCCATGGCCATCCAGGCAGAGGCGCCCTCTGAACTATTCCTTCAGGTCCAGTTCCTAGGAGGTGTGGGAAGCAGGATCAGAGGTCATTCAGGTACTGACACTGTGTCATGGGCAAATTTGCCACCTGGTGGGAAGGCGGGTCACATGGAGAAGCACTAGCCCTCCAGGAGCAAGGTATGGGGACCACCCTGAATCTGGCCTGTTTAGGACCTCCAGCACCTCTACGGCCTTGCCAGAACCCCTGGATGGATGTGGAGATGTCATTCTTCACTCAGCATTGTGAGAGTGACAGTGACAGGGGAAAGGGGATTAGTTTGTCAGAGAAAATTGAGGACACCCAGGTAAATTTGAATCTCAGATAAACAATAGATCAATGTTTAGTATAAGTATGTCCCAAATATTGTCTGGGATATGCTTGTACTAAAAATGACTCATCATCTATAAACTTCTAATTAACAGGATGTTCTATACTTTGATTTGCTCCATCTAGCAACTCCACAAGGGGGTGACACATGGCTTGCCTTCATGTGCTTATCCTCCCAAACCCAAAGCATTACATGTGTGCAAAACAATGACTTGGGCAGCCCTGGCTGATCTGTGGGCCCTGTCCTATGCTCTCCTTAGCCAAGGAAGACTTGTGCGTGTACCATTGTGTGCTTGGGTGGCGGGGCGGGGGGAGGGCGAGGTGGCTGGAGAGACAGGGACTGTGGATTTTCCACTAAGGGGCACAAACTTCAGCATCAACATGGTGACTGGCTCATAGTAGAACCCCAGGAAACATCTGAATAAAGAAATGGAGGGATTGCTGCTCCACGTGCAGAGTGACTCTAGGCAAGTTATCTTGTAGCCTCAATTTCCTCATTAGTAAAATGGGAACAATAAGACCTTCTCACAGAGGTGTTGTGAAGACCAGGTGAAATATCTCCCTCAAATTGCCAAGCACAAGCACTCTGCACAGGTTCTGTCCCTGTGCTGTCCCCTGGTCAGCTGGCTCACATCCCCTAGCCTTGTCTACCTATGGCCCACATGGACAAGGAGATTTTCACAGGCATGGCATCCCTCTGCAGGAGCCATCCTGACTTCAGCCTATGAATTGGGCTCCCCAAGGACTGGATCTGCCATAGGAACAGAGACATGCTGCATTAAATCATGGGAATTTACTCTGCTAATGCGAGAATTAGGTGAGACCATCCTAAGTACTATTCTTCTCCCTGAGGGTGAACTGTCTTTGTCATTGACTGTTCATTGACTGACATCACTCCCCACCCAAAGGCAGTTTCTGCAGGCCTTCTCTGTGAAGACAGCCATGGCTGGCCCACACACCTGTGCATTCAGAGGAGCATTCTGACCAGGCCAGAGGACACCCCATAGCTCCTTTTGCTGGCAGCACCTGAAAAATCTTCAAGCCACTCCCAAAGCCAGGTGACCCTGGCACCCTCGGCAAGTTTCCAGTTAGTTGAGGAGAAGGAAGAGTTGCACTCTGTAGGGGTTTGGCCGTATTCATCACTGTCATCAGCTTGTGTTCACATTCCCTTTTTGATTCTGCAATGCCTTCTGAAATATTGCTTCTTGCTGGGCTAGTCACTGCTCATTCTCCATCAACACATCCTCGTTCCACATCTGTACATCTCTGCTGGAAAAGCCCCAGCATCACCCTGGGGCTTTTCCCCAAGTTCCAGCTAAGTCTGTGAAGCATCCTCTGCCCTCCGGAACCAGGGTCCTCACCTGGCTCTGAGTTTCTAAGGTAGGTGCATCTGCCTCCTTCACTAAGGGCCTTTAACTATTAATAAAATTGACCTTGATCTTACTACTTAACTGTTGCCTCTGAGTGCCTCATCTCCCCAACCTGCTTGCAAGCTCTTGTAGGGAAAGGCAGGAAGTGACATTTCTTTCCTGCCCTGCTGGAGCCCAGTTCATACTGGCCCAGGAGTAAGTGCCCAAAGGGTGGTTAGAGAATGGATAAAGGGACAGAGGGCCCACACCAAAGACGTTTATTTGTCCAGAGAATTAGTATGACTCCAAGCCTTGGTGGAGGCAATTCAATAGACAGGGGTCCTGCCCTCCAGGGATTTACAAGCTAAGGCAGGCAAGGTGATTCTGATGGAGGATGTAGAATCATCTAGACTAATGATCAGGTGTTGGATAAGCAGTCAGTGTTTGCTTTACGTGGAAGCAAAAGGACGAGCATTGTGGGGGTTGGAAGAATAAAAGAGGGAGCCCTGAACATAAGTACATTCTTGGAGCCATCCAACAAGGGCTGTAAGTGCCTCCCATGAACCTCAGCCTGGTACCATGTGCCAAGAATGTACAGATGAATGAGTCTTGCTTCTTGCCCCTGGGGATCTCACAATCAAAGGGCGTGAACACATCCCCCTGACCAGCCAGGACCAGACAGCCTTTCTCAGGAGGTCAGACTTTAGGATTCGTGGGCATGGGAGGTGAGAATTCCAAAGAACTGAAAGTGGAAGACATGTTCGGCATGCCTATCACAATACGCGCAGTCAGCACACAGTACTGGTTTACAGAGCCCCAGAGACCATACCCAAAGAACGAGAAACTTAAAAAATACAACAGGAGACTTAGAGTGGCAAAGCACATGGTGCCATCATCCTAAGAGACTCCGGAGGCATTTCCTGAGGCCATACACTTGCCTGACCCTGATGCCCAAACTTCCTTTCACCTTCTCATCCTTGGGCCCAGTACTTTGGGCTCATGATGCTGTGGGTCTCCTCTCTTTCCTCCAACCAAGTGGCAGAAAGGAAGTGGGGGGAAGATGAGTCTAGTGGTGCAGGGAATGGGGAGGCTTCTAAAACTAAGTGTCAGTCGGACACGATGGCACATGCGTATAACCCTGGTGCTTTGGCAGGCTAAGGTGGGAGAATCACTTGAGGCTAGGAGTTCGAGACCAGCCTGGGCAACACAGTAAGACCCCCATCTCTACAAAAAAAAAAAATTAGCTAGGTGTGGTGGCCTGCACCTATAGTCCTAGCTACACAGCAGGCTGGGGCAAGAGGATCCCTTGAGCCCAGGAGCTCAAGGCTGCTGTGAACCCTGACATACCACTGCACTTCAGCCTGGGTGGCAGAGTGAGATCGTGTCTCAAAAAGGAAATAAAATAACAATAATAAAACTCCAGTTCTAAAAAAAATTTTAAAAATCAAATAAAGCCAAGTGTCCTATAACAAGGCCTATGTGTGTTCCGCATGGTCAGGGAGGAGCTGAAAGGCAGGGTGTCACCTGGGGAGAGGTTACAGGAAAGGTAGAGAGGGCCAAGGAGGTGCAGGAAGAAAGGAAGAGAGATAGGAATAAAGGCTCACTTTCCTGGCTTTTTACTGTGATATAGCTCCCCTCCTGAGCAAGTCTCTTTAAAATGGAACAGAAAGAAGCAGCTCTGAATGGCAGCTCTGGCCTGGAGCTGGACCCCTGGAAACCACAGCCCAGCTCCATCAGATGCCATTCTTTATACTTGAGCCAAAAAGCCTCCTGCTGGGCTGAGGCTGTCAATCTCACCCTTCCCCACCCTAGCCCACCTCACACCCCATGTGCGCATGCCACATGTGCACAAGCACGCACACACCCCACTGGCCTTGCCACATCACGCCACAGGGCTGGAGGAGCAGTGACGCTGCAAACTGGGGTGACCAGCCACCCCCTTTACTGAACTGAGACAGTCCTGGGCAACCCAGGCTGCTAGTTCACTTGCCCAGTAGTCTAACTATGAGCATAGGGATGCTCAGATAGCAATATCCCCGGCCAGGCGGGGCCTTCCTGAGCAGCCCTCCCCAGCTCCCCCTGCCTGCACCTCTCACTCATGCTCCAGCTGAGAGGGGAGGGACCTGGCCCCCAGCATCAATCTGCTGGGCTTCAGAAAACCTGTCCTGCTGTGATGGATTTTTTAATTGGATTGTGACAAACATTTGATACCTAATAGAGCTCTTACCAGCACAGTTAATTAAGAATGTGACTAATCTAATTCAGTGGGAGCTCATACAGGAGAAAGGGAATGCCTGGGGGAGGCGGAGCAGGATTTGGGGAGATGGGAGCGACTGGAGTTGCAAAATAACTACTACTGAGCCTGTTTTTTGCTCAGGTGAGGAGGAGACTGACATGAAATGCAGAGAGATGGCACTAAGTATGCGAAGGAGAAGCCAAACGTTGGCAAGTTGCAGCACAGCGGGCAGGCAGGGCTCCTCTTCTCAGCTTCTCTCCAGTCCCATTGTGCACACGGGCCTGTTGCCGCTTGCTTGTTCACAAAGCCTGAGCCAATGGCTTTGTAACTCCTCTAAAACCCCATGGACAACCCCTGAGTGTCACAAGTCTCGTCACTGGCCTCACACGGGGCAGCACAGCTTGGTAGTACCAACCTAGAGCAAGGGAGCCCCTTCAAACCTTGCAGACCCCACTGTCCTGGCAGACAGCACTGTGAACACAAATGTCACAGTCATAACTCCCCCTAGCCACACAAGCGCACTCACACACAATTGCCTCATGTGAGTGGGTACATATGCACACAGGTGTGCTACACACCTTAGGCACGAAGGTGTCACTGAGGGCCCACATTGCATAAATGAGCTCCCATTCATGTAGACAGACACATGGATAGAATTGCCAGTACAGAAATGCACATGTAGCTTCTCCATGGACACCTGTGGGGCGCAGGTATGGGCCCACACAGGACCCCCTGTCTTTTCTGCTCAGCCTTGCTGCTACCTGAGCAGGGACCTCTGCCGTCCTCCTGCCGTCTGAGTGTCCTGATGGGGTGGACCTAGCTGTTAAACAGCTGTCACTTTCCATTTGCCAGGTAGCTCCTGGCATGGGGGTGGGGAGGAGTCTGTGGGGGGGCGACACTGGGCCAGAGTCCTGTGACCCTGGAAAATGAAAGTCATCACACCTGATGGGGACACTGAATGCATCACACCTGATGGTAGGAAGATGCAAAAGTTCACTTTCAGAGGGAGTGGCAAGGGCTTTAATCCTTGGTCTGCATGGTGCCACCATAGCCCGCTGAGGAAGGAGAATGATTCTGAGTGTCTCTGTTGTGCACAGTGCCAGTTGTGCTGAGCTTTACAAATGTGCGGCTTTCATATTCTGATCCTTAATGGCAGGTGATAAGATTAGGGCAAGAAAGCTGTGATTTAGCAGTTTCCAGGTACTTGATATCTCACCAGGGCTCAGCCACCAATTGTCTGTGTTAATCCTCAAGGCAAACATGAGGCAGGTGGGGGTGATTCAGTCTCCTTTTGTCTCAGGAGGGGGAAAGCTGAGCTCCTTGAGCATCTGCTCCTGGAGGGCAGGACAAGGCGGCTCCTTCTGCAGCAGGCACCTAGCTACCTCCATGCCCAGCTCTGAGCCACCTCTCAGCCTCAGGGTCTCCAACTAAACATCGAGAGAGAAGCTGGGGGCACCCCAGAGCCCCTGGCGAGTGTCCAGACCACCAAATGGGCAGGCCGTGTAGACCGGACTCTGTGTGCAGGGGTGGGGACAATTGGTAGCACTCTCACTGGGACAAAGGGCAGGTCTCTTGATAGTACTGAAAAGAGACTGGAGGTGAGACTCACAGCTGGGAATGCCAGAGGACTCAGCAGGAACACAAAGCTGAAAGGAGGATAGGAGCCAGGAGGTGAAGGCAGCCTCTTTCCCCCTGCCTGGTTCACTTGTACACTCTGGATACATCATCACTCCTCACATTTGTGTGGGTATGTGCCATTCATGGGAGCATCACACATCCAGAACTCTTGAATTCTGGTGCCAGATGCTCCTGCACACAGAGCGAGGTGGGAGTGGAGCCTCAGGAAGGACCTGGGCCTCCTGGATCCCAGACAAGAGCCAGTTCCTCTACACGGGATTGCACTTACCGCCCCACAACACTGGGAGGAGGCCAGCATTGTCTCCATTTTACTGGTGAGGAGACTGAGACTCAAAGGGTAAGTGACTGGTTACGCCCACACCACTCAGTAAATAAGGAGCTGAGATGGGACCTGGGATCAGGTGAGTGAATTCTCAGAGGGATGCTTTTCCTACTTCTCTTCTGTTGGGCTTCTCTTCATGGGCAAAGAAGTCCCAAGGGTGAGAAAGAAAGAAAGAAAAGCCAGACTGCAGACAGGAATATAACCACATGCTCTTCTCAGCTGCCAGAGGGCCGACTGTGCTGGAATACAAGGCTGGGGAATGTGTTCAACGTCCAGGCTGGAGTGCATTTACGGAGGCCTGCCTGGTGTTCTCTTCTATTTCCACCTCTTCCCCTTTGGCATGTGGGCCCCTCTCTTGCATTTCTCCTGCTTCTCTTCATGTTTCCTCTTCCAGGTACCCTGTCTCTCTTCAGCTGGGTGAGGCAGAGTGACCCTCTGTTGCCGTGGCTTTGTTTTTAAGAAGCAGCTGCCGGAGGGGAAACACAGTCCCCATGAGAGGACCAGGTATCAGAGCACGTGGTCCCTCCCTGCCCCAGGCACCAAGGCTGAGGCCCTTTTGTGACAACTCCACAGGCTTTTCCCTGCTGTGG
Source organism: Carlito syrichta (assembly GCF_000164805.1). NCBI lineage: Eukaryota > Metazoa > Chordata > Mammalia > Primates > Tarsiidae > Carlito > Carlito syrichta. The sequence goes on along the minus strand of NW_007252421.1, from coordinate 235,194 downwards.
AAAACCTCTTAACAACTGTTTGCCTGACAACTGTATCCCAGGAGGAAAAGCCCAGGCAGGCAGGGAGAGGAAGGAGTTCCAGAAAGGGGGCAGGGAAAGGCAGAGGCCAGCAGAAGCAGGCTTAGGTTAGAGCAAAGCCATGTTGACCACTTCCTGGTACAGGGACCTTAGTCAAGTCGGTACTCATTTAGAACTTCATCGACTAACTGGGAATTAAAAATCTCTGCACATCTCACTGTAGAGATTATCTTCTTGTTGGGGAGAGATAACAGATAGGAAAGAGGTCTGAACACTGTAAAGGACTGCAGAAATGAAAGGTAAATGAAAGGTGTTTTTTAAGTAGCAAAAGGAAGATCAAGAGTGACTAAGGGAGGTGGGAGGAATCGGGTCTAGCACTAAGTGCCAGTGGGAAGGAATGCTTCCCACTGAGCTGTGCACTACGTGTATGCAAATGTCCATCCTGCCCCTCAGGGTCATAAAGGGAAGCTATTCCTAACAGGCATCAATTATAAGACTTGAGACTTGGCTAGTGTCACCTGTGATTGGAATATATCATAGCAATACTTTCAGTTATGTCCCCAAGCCCTGCCTGGTACACAAGTTTCCTGTTTCTTATCTCAGTCATCCTGGACAGGGCAATGCTAAGGATGGGGGAGGTGGCAAGGAATGACAGGTTCCTGTGGGGATGGGCTGAGGTGGAATGGTGTAACCCAGGTCTGCAGGTATGCCTGGTTAGGGGGGATGCAGATGTTAAACATACATATTCCTTTGCCCCACCCTGGACCTATGAAATTCAAATCTCCGAGGCCCTGGCATTATAATTTTAAAAAATATACCCAGGCCATCCTGCTGCCTGGCCAGGTTTGAAACCACTGCTTTATCTCATGCCTTCTAGTCACATGGACCAATCTGTAAGCTTGGCTGCCTTCTTGCCATCTCTCAATTCCCTCTGGAGTAATCGAGGCTGGGATGGCCTGGCCTCCTGCACTACTCGCCTCTGCTGTCTGCGTCTTCTCACCGGATATTCCTCTCTGGACTCAGGGACAGTCTTGGGAGCTGCACCTGGGAAGGGGCCAGCTTACAGCTGCAGGACACTGGTCAAAGTCCAGGAGCAGAGATGACACTGACAACTAAATAAAACAAACAGGCCTGAAACCAAAGGGTTTGGCAGATACAGGAAGACCACCTGGGAAACCATAGCAGTCTGGGAGGAGAAAGAGAATTCCTGAGAGGCTGTGGCCTTGCCTTTCTGGGAAGGCAGAGAAAGGAGGAGATAGGAGATGTCTTTCAGACAAGGTCATCTGCACAGAGTGCAGGCAAGGGCTCTGGGCAGTTGGCAGGAAATGGGGGTACGGGCTGGCTCTGCCCCCTCCTGCTTCTAGAGAGTGATTGGCATCCACCCTGCTCTGTGCCTGTCCACACTCACAGAGAATCCTCTTGGCTGGAAGGCATCGTTCTACTGCCTTAAGTGGGACACACAGTTCCCAAAAAGCAGGTGGACTTGAAAAGAGAATTTTCCAGCTGCCTCTGCATCTTTTGCTATTAATAAAGTTACCCTGGCAGTCAGAGTAAACTGAGGGAGGGTTTTTGGCAATCTTGCTCAGATGACCCTGGATTAGATCCCCGGTGCCTGGGAACGCTGAGGCTGGACTCTTCCTCTCTGAGGCTTGCTGGACATGATATGTCCTCTCTGTGCTGTGGACGAGCTACTGGGCCAGCTAGATGAGCCCTGATGACGGGTGCCCAAGTTTCCAGTCAGATGCAGGTCCTCTGGGTGATGGACCATGCTTTACGGGACACCTATTTAGTGCATAATGCTAAACTAGCTGCCAGAGGAGTGGGAGAAACAACATTCATAGAAGTCATGACCCCTGTCCTCAAAATACCTACAGTTCAACTGGGTAGGAAAATGTCTTGTACATGTCCCTTCTGTCATGAAGTACTGTCTCCCCAGCCATGAAGATGATATCACAGACAGTTACCAGCAAGGCATAGACTAAAGAAGAGGTACTTGAGGAAAGGAGTGATTGGAGGGAGGCTGCAATGATCAGAAGTTTCTTGGAAGAGGTCAGGCTTGAGCACGTAAATACAGGGAATGGCCCATACAAGGCTACAGGGAAGACCAGGAGCCTGTGCAGCCGCTACGATCACCGCCATGCACCAGAGGGCCAGGTGGCAGAGAGAGGAGCCTGTAGAGGGAGGGGAAAGCTAAGACTCCACCCTGGCTTGAGTCACACCATTTCCCTGGCTCATTCTAGTGTTTTGTCAGCACGAGAGGTGTGGGCACCAGTGAGATAGCTCCATGAAAGCCAAAGGGCCCCCAAGCACCACACTTCTGCCCACTGAGCACCTTGAGGGACGACTGAGCTACCTGTGACTATGTAGCCTCCACCTGACCATGACCCAGCCTTGGCTTGGAGAAGAGGCACTAGCTGAGAGCCACGTAGACCCTGGTGGAAGCCAACTACCAGCCAGCTGCCCCATCTGTATGCAGATCCCCCAGCCCCGGAGTGTATAAATAAACTAAGAAAAGTCATTTTGTCCCAAGAGACAGCGATGTCTCTTGAAACACAGAGATGCTCTTTCTTGTGCCTCTGTGGTTCCCGAGTTCATTGTTACTCTCTGGCAAGGAACAGGGCTTGGATTGAACATGGTTCCCATCTGCAGCTGAGCATCTCAGAGAAGGTGGGGGCTGGGTCGAGGAGGCAGAGACACAGACAGAGATGCTCTTGGTGGCTCCTGGATGGAATAAATGGGACCACTCAAGGGATGAGAGAGGGAGACACAAGAGAAGCAGGGAAGAGAGAGAGAGGAGGGTGGGAGGGTGCTGAGATAGGGAGGGGGAAGGAAGAGAAAGAGATATTGACCGAGACACAGGGAAGAGACACTGGCAGGACTACAGCTGCATGCCACACACCCAGCGAGGGGAGGAGGGACTGGAAGGAGAAAGACACAGAAGCAGACAGCTGGAGGCGAGGCGCTGGGGCTGTAGGAGTGCAGTGGGACAGAGCAGAGTGGCAAGGAGCAGAGAGGCATGCTAGGGTGGAGAGACGAAGCAAGGGATGGGGAGGGGGCTGGCACAAGGAGGACAGTGAGGCACAAAGGGACACTGTGAACATGAGGGGTCTGAGTGTCAAGACTAAATACCAGTGTGTCGAGAAACAAAAGAACAGCACTGTTTGCCTTGTATTTGTCATTGTGCAAAGAAACCACCTTACGTGGTACTCAGAGTATGGACTCTGAACCGAGACTGTTGGGCAAAGCCTGGTGTCACCAGTTTCCAGTGGGGTGACACTGGGCACATCACAGAAACAAGCTGAGGCTTCGTGGTTTCTCCTCTGTGCAAATAGGGATGGTGCTGTTACTGCCTCTAGGGTTGTCACAAAGATTGAATAGATATTACGGAAGCACCTAGAACAGTGTTTGGTACATAGAAAGACCCTATGAGGGCTCCAGGTGCAGACAGGATGGTGGGTACACACAGATTAAAAGGCACAGGAAGGGCCAGGTACAGTGGCTCGTGCCTGTAATCCCAGCACTTTGGGAGGCTGAGGTGGAAGATCACTTTGCCCAGAAATTCGAGACCAGCCTGGGCAACAAAGTAGACTTTGTCTCTACAAAAAAATAACTACAAAAAAATTTTTTTTTTTTTGAGTTGGAGTCTCACTCTGTCACCCAGACTGGAGTGCAGTGGCCACTCCCGGCCACCGCAGCCTCGACCTGCTGGGCTCCAGCGATCCTTTGGCCTCAGCCTTCCAAGTAGCCAGAATTACAGGCGTGCACTACCACGCCCAGCTAATTTTTTGATTTATTGTAGAGACGAGGTCTCGCCTGCCCAGGTGGGTCTCAAACCTGCGGGCTCAGGCAATCCACTTACCTCAGCCTCCCAAAGGTGCGGGATTACAGCCTGAGCCACCGAGCCCGGCAAAAAAATTTTTTTAAAATATAGCTTGGCGTGGTGTAATCCCAGGTTCTTGGGACACTAAGGTGGGAGGATCTCCCGAGTCCAGGAGGTGGAGACTACAGTGAGCGGTGATTGTACCCCTGCACTCTAGCCTGGGCGATAGAGATCACGACTCAAAAGAAGAAAAATGGGGGACAGAAAGAATGGGAGAAGAGAAAAGCCCTGGGTGTACCCACTTTTACTCCCAAGTGAATGAATTTTAGTAGACAGGCTTTTTGTTGGGGGCCATGGGATGAAGAGAAAAGAATGACTGCCATCAATGCTCAGCACAGAAGACAGGTGAGGGTCTGAGCCAAGACAGAGGAGCAGAGAGGAGACACGAGTCAGTGTCACATTCACTCTTAGCAGAGAGGGAGGCTGACTTGCCAGGGATACCAGCAGGACCCAGAGGAGTATGAAGCCAAAGAGTGCCAAGGAATAGCTGGCTGTTGTGGCCAACGGGGCTTGCAGCAGAGGGCAGGATGGGTGTGCTGAAGAAGATGTGGGTGTAGGAAGTTCTTACAGTGTGCTCCTGGCTTCCGCCTTCCAGGAGATGGTTTTTGGGTTCTTTTTTTCCCTCTCCTTCTTCCTAAGCTGATGTGAGACTCTTAGCAATGGCTTCCTCTGTAACCAAGGTCTCCACCTACACTCCAATGGGGGAAATGCCACATTCATAAGCAAGATGCAGAAATGTCATGGGAACAGATCCACAGAGTAGAACTCCTGCAGGGGAAAGGCCAGACACTCGAGTGGAGAGCAGGCTGGGATATTAGGAGAAAGGTGGGACAGGGCTGGAAACATGTGCTGCCGGGTTCCCACCCCCACCTGAAGCTGGCTCTGTGCTCTGAGGGTAACAAAAAGGTCTGGGGTCAGAGCAGAGGAGGGTCATTTTCCCTAACTGCCCTCCCTGTACAGAGCTACTGCCCATACTAGGGACACAGCAAGACTGATAATAGGCCCCTGCTCGGAGCAAGAGATGTTCAGTGAGTGACACTTTGCCATCAGAGATGGTTCCTGAACTGGGTGAGATCCCAATAGCCCAAGGGTGGTTTCAATTCTGAGAAAAATGCAGGCATCTGGGATCTTAAAACCCCATCTTTGTGAAGCCAGGCTCGTGGTACTGGAATGGAACCTGGAGCAATAAACATAAGGAAGAGTTAAGATGTATTAATCACTCACAGCCTCACTCATTTGTGGTTATGAATACCTAATCATAGCTATCACTGTGTGCCTCCCCAGACCCAGGTGTTTACCTCCATAAGTTCCCAGATTCTCACGATGGCCCTCGGGAGCAGGGAAAATGGTTTCTGTCATCTAGACACTGACACAGGCTCAGAGGTGACAGGGTACAGTCTCTGGAGTCACCACTCTCCCCACACCCAGATCTGCCACAGGCTCCTGTAAGGAACATGAATTTCCTTCCATTTCCAATTCTACCTTGAGTTCAGTGTCACTGGAAGGCAGGACCCAGCCTGACTCCCACCATCGGTAGGATGGAACGGTGGACTCGGCTGAAGCCATTCTTAGGAATTAGAACCCTGTCAGAGGGGACTAACCTTCTGAGAGGCATCTGCCCAGAGATGGATGACAGTTCCGCCCCCTCCTCCTTCCCTCATACACTGCTTGGATTGCTGGGAAAACAGGAGAAGGATGAGCCAGGGGACCTCCTTCCTAACTCGATGGCACTGCCAGGGGTGCAGGAGCATGGCATCCTTCACCCTGACAACCCACACGTGCTCTGTGTGGGCAGTAGGATGACATGACTTCCCTCTTCTGATATCCAAAGTATAGGATCCTTTTCCTCTAGGAAGTAGTCCATGTGGAGCTAGAGCCACAGAGAAAGCCCACAGGCAAGCAGGGCCTCCATTCTGTGCAATATGCCTCAAACAACTCGGACCACTTGTTCCCAGAAGCAGTGGAAGACTTGTGGGGCGAGGGTTGATACCACCTGGACAGGTTCTTCAGTCCTGCAACAGTCCTGCTTGTTGACCTGAGTGACTCGTGCCATCATCAAAGGGTCTGAAGGAAGGTCTGCTTAGGATAGGCTTCTGTGCCCTTCCCTCCTTACCAATTGTGCATGTGCATGCATACACACACACACACACACACACACACACACACACACACAGCTTATTTCCTTAGGAGACTAAAGAGTGCACCGAGGTCTAATCAAGAAAGAAAACAAAGACTTGCCCTAGAAAAACAGGTTAATGTCCTCAGGTTCAGCCAGTGCAGTGCATGACCAGCACGGATCACATTCAGTCTGGGTGTGACCAACCCCACAATCTCAAAGAGCGATTTCCTGCCACCACTCTTCTCCAGAAAAGGCTCTGAAGACGTTTACATTGGCCAAGGGTGAGTCTGGCAGGTGGGATTTCTGAGTCACAAGCAGACGAGCCCCATCTTCTCTCCCCAGCCCAGGCTGAATGTCCACGGGGACCTGTGTGGTGTCCACACAGGCACCTGTCCAGCCATCTCCAATCTCAACCCAAGTACCAGCAGCGGGTGGGGAGGGACAGGCAGGGAGGGGACTTGGAGGAGAGTGATGCAGGGGATGGAGGGGAGCACACCGAGGGTGTGTTTGAGGAAACCCCAGGAGATCAGCATTCAACTGTGATTAATTTAGTGAAAGAAAATAGATTCTCCTGCCAGTCACTGTGTCTACAGAAGCTGACAATGAAGCAGTCAGTTCTGTTTTCCGGTGGTCCTGGTCCAGCAAGAAGGCAATTTGTGACATTGTGCCAACACACTGACAGGAGCGTGATTGTGGGCACCCATCACCATGGGGGAGAAAGGAGCCACCCTGCTCCTGAGGATGGAGACACTCACCCTTTCTAGAGTATCTCCAGCCTGTGGGACTTGGGACCCAGAGGCATGGGTCTCTATGGACATGGATGCTGGGCCTGCTCTGTCTAGGGAACGTCTGAGGGCACCTCTGCACCAGGCGTGAACCTGTGGACTCCACCATGAAAGAAGAATGAGGTCGGGTGTGTCAGCCTTCTGTCTTCCTTTCTGACTGCATGACATGGCAGTGGATCAGACACAAAGCCACTCATCTGTTCATTCAACAAAGTGTATGGAACTTCCACCCTGACTCAGGTCCTGTGTTGGGTGCCACGGTTATGACAGTGCAGAAACAGACACAGACCCTGTCCTCCCAGGACTTGCAGCCCAGTGAGGGGGACAGAAGGCTAACTGAGTGAGGAGTGGGTTGCATCCAGCCATCTCATCACATGCACATGGTTCCAACATTCAAAGGGAAGTGATTAGAGCACTAAAACCTAACAAGGACGAGACCCCAGCATCATCTAGCCCACCATTATTTGACATAGGAGGAAACTTCAGCCCAGAGAGGCTGTACGACTCATCGAAGTCACACAGGTAGTGCATGCCACAGGATAGGACTATAAAATTTCCATTCCATTTTAAATAATTTTCTTGTCCCATCACACTGCCACAATCTAGAGACCTGGTATGGATGAAACCTATTCAACATTTCTTTTTTGAGTCAGGGTCTCACTCTGTCACCTAGGCTAGAATGTGGTGGCATGATCATAGTTCACCACAACCTCAACTTCCTGGGCTCAAATGATCATTCCACTTCAGCTTTCTGAGTAACTGGGACTACAGGGACGGGCTAACATGCTTAATTTATTTTTTGTTTTTCACTAGAGACAAGGTCTTGCTATGTTGCTTAGGCTGGTCTCAAACTCCTGGGCTCAAGCAACCCTCCTACCTTGGCCGCTCAAAGTGCTAAATTACAGGTAAACCACCATGCCCAGCCCCCTATTCAACATTTCTGAAGTACGTTCTTCAAATACCCTCTCTGTCAAATGCCCCATTTTAAAAAAAGGTGTTTTATAAGTCGGGCTTGGTGGCTCAGCCTGTAATCCTGCGCCTTTGGAAGGCTGAGGTCAGTGGATTGCCTGAGCCCGTGGGTTCGAGACTTGCCTGGGCAGGCGAGACCTCATCTCTATAATAAATCAAAAAAAATTAACTGGGTGTGATAGCGCACACCTGTAGTTCCTGCTACTTGGAAGGCTGAAGTGGAAGGATTGCTGGAGCCCAGCAGGTCAAGGCTGCGGTGGCCGGGAGCGGCCACTGCACTCCAGTCTGGATGACAGAGTGAGACTCCAACTCAAAAACAAAAACAAAAAAAACAAAAAGTGTTTTATAGTCAGCTAGCCTGGGAAAACGTTGGTACTGTATCTTCCTTATAGAGGCTGGAAGTAGACATGATCATATTAAAGACTCTGAGGTCTGTTGGAAAAAACTCTGTATATGACTATTTAACCTAGTGTTTCTCAAACTGCTCTGACTATGAAGCCCTTTTATTTACGTAACACATCTTAACAGCATATTCTCATCTTCTTCAGAAATCAGTTGAACTCCTGTTAGTTTTAGACATTTGCTCCTCTCTTGCTGGCTTTTTCCTATTTTCCTTTTCTTGTCAAGGGGTTTTGGTTCTTCCCCTCTAAGTTGTCTTAGATCTGAATCGTCATTCTCTTCCAACTCTCCAACACTTTCCATATTGCTGGATAGCCCTTCTCCCTGGGATTCTGGGACCTCTGGTTCTCTTGATTTTTTCCTCACATTGCTCTGTCTGAATTGCTTCTGGGGACTTTTCACCTTTCTGTCCCTCAGTCATTGATCTTCGATTTATTCCAAGCTTGTGTTTCCCTAAGTAGTCAGGGAAAAGACTTGAAACTTCACCAATCATTTTCTTGTGGGTAAATCACAAATCCAATAATTGACCTATGCCCTTTCTCCACCATGATTTGCTTCTCTGGCTAACAGTTCATCCATATATTCAAACAATACTCATTGAACACTGATATGCAAGTCATGCCAAGGGCCATTTCCCCAGCCATCTCTAGTGGAGTCCACTGGGTAGAAAACCACGGGAGCAAGGTTGAGTTCATGGGTTTGACTACTAGTGGGCCTGTGAGTTTCATTCTGCCCATGACTAGGAATCCTGGTCAATATTCTCTCACATGGGTATCCGTGGGCATGAAGTCAATGATAAGAAGATATGTCACCTCTAAGGGAAAAAAAATAGTCAAAGTCCATGCCATGGGACTAGAGGCATCACCACATTGTGTGTCAAGTGACCATCAGCCCTTTCCTACATAAGCTTCCAATCTATTTCTCCCAGGTCCCAAATCAACTCCCAAACCATCTCCTGCTGCAAAATCTCATAATTATTTCAATAAGAAATAGCTAACATTTGTCTTTTATTCATTTTTTATTCAAACGACCACAAAGTTGTTATTTTATTCTATTAACTATCTTGTTTCTTTACTCTCTTGACAGTGGGGTTTACATGCGCTGCTCAGAAATTTCATTTAGACCTGAAGAAATGAGAGAAGTGGACTTTTAAAGTGTTCACTATTCAACAATAGGATCATAAACTCCTTTTGGAGGAAACTTGTTACCACCAGGTGTGTGGCTGGGTCTGACTTTTGATTCTCTAGCTAACAGTTAATTTGTATAGTCAAATAATACTTATGGGACACTGGTGTACAGGCCAAACCAAAGGCCACTTTCCAGCCAGTTAATTCCACCAACTTCATTTCTTGAAAGAACTCAGAAATATTTTCATAGAATACCGCTTATTACTTCTGCTTTCCCAATACTCCTGGGAATATCTAAAATAGGTGATGAACAACACTCTCAACATGGAGTCATTAAGACATGTCAGAGAAAACACTAGTAGCCCTCACACCAAACATTAATTTAAAGACCACATATGGGCTGGGCATGGTGGCTCATGCCTGGAATCCCTGCATTTTGAGAGGTCAGGAGTTCAAGACCAATCTGGACAACATAGTAAGACTGCATCTCTAAAAAAAATAAATAATAAAAGAAATTTTTAAAATGAAAAATAGAGCTCACATACAGGTGTAGAGAGTTCCTGGCCAATCTTAGTTTTCAAACTGATTCCCTTCACCTGCCACCAAGGAGTATTGATTCCTCTAATGACTAGGAAAGACTTGGGAGTGCAGTTACATCTGTGCTCAGCCCCAGCCATGGCCAACACGCCAGGGCATAAGTTAAATCTCAGGAGGTCAGAGGTTCCTTCTGGGCTCAGCTCCAGTTCCTTCCTCCTCACCCCCTATCCCCACTGATGTCCAGCCTCACCTCCCTCCAGGAAGCCTGGGCCAGAGGAGGAAAGAGGACAATCACCACAGCCACCGACAAGCACTGTCTCGCTTCTTTTCTCTTGTCTCTTAGAGCCCTTCATACCCCTGAGCCCCTAAAAGACCCCTCCTCCTACTCTGTCTCTACCCCCTACCTTTACTCCTGCATTATGGTCTTCTCACAAAGGCTTGTTTTTACAAAAGCTCAGTTATACTTGAGTCCTATCAATTCTTCACACCTCGGAAAGGAAGTGAGCTATCAGAGAAAGAACATTGTGTTCAAAATACAGCCAATGTTCAGTCCCTTCCTCTCTTTCCCTTTCTTCCCAAACCCTCCAGTATCCCTCTTCCCTCTCTGAACCCTTCTAGACTCAGGCGGATCCTGGTGAACCCAGAAATGAACAGGAGAGGTGCGACGCTGAGACACCATGCCCAGTATTGTCTCCTATGCTCCCTCCTTTTCAGAAACCAACTGTGGGGATGGAATTCACGATCAAGCCCCTGCTCCCTGAGCCGAGAAAGCATGAGCTGCCGACATGGCAAGGCAGATGCTTCTGTCGGATTCACGTGCTTTGAGCAAGATGTGTCCCATATGGCACAGGCTGGAGACAGTTCGGCCCTCCCCTTCTTCTGCCAGCAGCCCCCCAGAAAAATGCTCCAATCTTCCAGCAAGCCGGGCATGAATATACCAGCCATCCCTAACACTCGGGGACTCAGGAGTGTTAAGAAGGGATGTAAATCAGATGGGCCAGAGCACAGATCCTCCTCCTCCCTGGCCTCTACCAAACACAGAGGAAGCTGACTTATAATGAGCACCTTCAGATGTCCCAGTAACTAGGCCCCTGGGTACCTTGTGCCAAACCAGCCCTTAGCTCTGCTAGGTGAGGAGATTCCAGAGCATTCTAGGCTGGGCACCAGGAGGAGCCTCCACCCGCTGGAGGACTATGCAGACAAACCCACCTGCAGCTCGTGTGCTTCTTATTAGGGCTGCAGATGTGAAGAATCAGTCTGGCCTTTAAGAAGTGACCGGAAGAAAGAGGTGGTGAGCTTCCTAAATAACCATGATGAGCCTTGCTGCTGCCTTTTGTTGTGACTGCCCAGGATGTCTCAGCACCCACAGCAAAACAGGTGCCAAATGAGCACTGATTGAGTACATGAATGAACGAACAAACGAGTAAGAGAATGAGTGAATCTGCTGCCGACCCCAAATGCCTTGCTCCTTGCAGACTCACGTTTTGCTCCGTTTTGTTCACTGAGTAATCCAGGAAGCAGTGAGTAGTGGGATCGATGAGATAGAGAGGAATTAGGGGTGCAGCTGGGTGGCCCTGGGAAGCCCTGCCTTGATCACCAGGAATCCTTCAACCTGGTTGAATGTGTCAGAATTCAGAAGTTGAGTGGGAGAATTTGCTGCTACAGTTTGATAAAGTCTGGGTGGAGTGAGGACCAGGTGCTAGGCAACTGCTTCCCTTGTGCCTGTTCTCTGACACATTGGTATTCTCTCCTTTCTGCCCCTCAGAGAGAGTTTCTTTCCATGCTGCAAGACCAAGGCCATGTCTTTTATGATAGGAGCCAGAGACGGTGTCATCGAAGTATATTTATTCACTCAACACATACAAGTGAGTGACTACTGCATGGCCGGCACTGCACTGTGCTCTGGAGATGGGTAAGTGAGTAAGACACAGCCACTGACCTCGGGTCTCACAATCAAGAGGGGAGAAGCCAACTCTCAGCTCATGGCGGTTGCCAGCACCCTGCAGGTCTCAGTGCCCCTATGTCTCTGTGGCACTGTGTCAGGGCCCTTCCGCTGATGCTGAGGGTGCAGACCAGGGAGGCCCTGAGGCTTGAGCCTGGAATCTCCTCCTAGCTCCTGAACTTATCAGAGTTCAGAAGCCACATGTGAGGGTCTGTTGTTTGGTAAAGTCAGTGTGGAGTGAGGACTGGACCCTGTGTTGTCCTCCACAAAGCCATGAACACTGCCCCACTGCCTCCTCCTGCCCCCTCCTGCTAAAACACATCACAAAGGGCTCCTGTTTCCACAGGGACACTGGGAAGCGCAACTAAATACCTTCACCTGCCCTGGTTTTCCCCATCATGTGCGTCTATCTATATGACCCAAGGCACCAAACACCTCCTAGGTTGGAGACCTGTGAGCTTCCAGGGAGAACGGTGATGCTAGGCGCAGGGCCATGTGCCTACTGTCACTCATGCAGGCCGCAGCTGGCCAGGCTGCCAGCTGTCCTGGACCTGTGTCTTCCTGGGGTGATGGAGAATCAATTGGCTTGATGCAACTCCTGGATCCTTGTTACAGCCCTGGCGCAGGGCCTGCAGAGGCCCTCAGACAGACATCAATAACCTTGCCTCTCATTGCCTTTATTGGCCCCGAGGCCAGTCCCATTAGAATGCACCAATATTTATGTACATTTTAACGGCACTGCCAACAGCAGCATTAAAACAGGGTGGCTTGGAGGGGCGAGGAGGGAGTAGGGAGGGAGACTGCAGGCCACGTTTGCTCCCTCCCCTGCTTATGTTCAGTCTAGAGGCAAAGGGCTTCTTTCTCCCTAAGTCCTTCTCTCAGCTTGAGGTCTCAGTTTCCATTACTATGCAGAGGTTTAACATTAATTAAAACAGGTGACATTTGTTGGGGATCTAAAATAGGCAAAGCACGCTATTTTTGTGCATTCATTATTTCATGTAATTGTCACAAAATTCAGCCAGATAATGGCATTGCTATTTAACAGATGAATAAACCAAGACTCAGAGTGGGTGATAACAAATGAGTATGAGAATGAGTGAATCTGCTGCAGACCCCAAATGCCTTTGCTCCTTGCAAAGTTCAAGGTCACCCCATTGTAGCAGGATTACAGGTGAGGCAACAAGTTCACATAGGAAGAACCAGGGTTTGAGCTCAGGTCTGAGCCCGAACTCTGTGTACTTTTACATAATTACATAGCTTTGGGTCTTTATAACTCAATACCTATAATAAATATCGAGTACCTACTATGTGACAGGTACTATTAGAGGCTCTGAGGACACTGAAGTGACTAAGATACACTAAGTTTCTGCTGCAGTATCTGGACAATAGGCAGATATATAAACAAGAAAATACTACCTAGTGATAAGGGTGTGCAGAACAGTCAGGTAGACTGATATGAAAGTGAAGGACAGGTGGCTACTTTTAGGTGGGTGACCAGTACAGTCCTCTTGAGGAGGTAGCATACATGAATGACAAGAAGAAGCCTGTTGCATGACCCTTAGGCGGTGCAGCTCATAGTCCCCAGATGGGAATGAGCTGAGTGGACTTGAGGAAGGGATGAAGACCAGTGTGGTCTCAACATACCCTGGGGAGGAAGGGAGGCAGGCAGCCAGGTGGAAACTGAACGGGACTGGATGCTCCTGGTTCCTGTACTGGGGAGCCTCTTGGGTTTAAGTTTGGTTGTAATAACAAGTCACTGGACTTGATCTGATGTAATTACTGATGTTCCTTCCATCTGTGTGTGCAAGTGCTGGGGCAAAACAAAGGGGGACAGGTGGAGGGAGTTCGGAGACTGATAGCAGTTGAGGGAAGGGGGAATTGTTGGAAGGTGAGAAACATTTGAGCACATTCTAGATAGATTTAGGAAGCAGGATCAAGTAGACTGCCAGATGGGCTGGAAATGAAGTGTAGAGAAGAGAGTAGAATCAAGAAGGGCCCCTAGGTTTTGGAAATCAACAACTTGGAGAATCATGGAGCCATGTGGTAGAATGGGGGTGCTGGGTGATGAATTTGTTGAAGATCTTGGGGCAGGGAGTCAAGAGTTCTTTGGGGCCATTTTAAACTTCAGATGCCAATTAAACCTCCCAGTAGTATGGAGTTGGACAGCCACAGATGAGAAAGGGAGCCATTCTGTCCTGGCCACACCTGAACTTGCAGAGCAGAGGAAGAGGACTCCAAGGGGGAGAGAGCAGGTGGGGACATACAGGGTGGAAGAGAACTGGAATGTGACATCAAGGAGGTGAAGAGATGAAGGGTTTCAAAATAATGATAATGACAGTGATAATAACATACAAGAGGGGGAAGAGGGAGGAGGAGAAAGGAAAGGATGGAGGAGAAGCTGGTAGTAGTGATAGTAGCAATTGTAGTAAAAGCTTGTCATGTGACAAGCACCATTCTCGGCATGTTCCATGTTTTAACATATTTCATTCTCACAACAAGCCTAACAAGAAGATATCGTGATTCTCTCCATTTTATAAAAGAGACATCTGAGGCACAGAGAGCCCACTTAGAAGTGAAATCCCTGGTCTTTCTACCCTGTGTGCTCATTGAACAAGCCGTGCCCAGTTCCTTCCTTCCAAGCTCTACAAATCAGCTTCTGAGCTCAAACAGGTACTGACTGAGTTCTCGGGAGGTCCTGTCCTTCCTCCACCCTGAACTCCGTTTATTAATCTCTTTGTCGGTTCCAATGCTCAGATCAGGGGAAGCCTGCTAGCTTCACTGACAGACAAGCAGGCCACGGCTGCGGAGAGTAATCAGGTTTCTTATTTTATTCTGTGCTAAAGTACAAACCATGCTCCTCAGGCCCATCCTCTCCCAGATGCTGGACCTGATGTGCAGCATCCCCTTGTACTCTTTTTCTAAGGGGGGCTGTCCTATCTGTTCTGGACTGGCTCCAGGTCCCATTCAGAACCACATCCAGGTCCCCCTCCCCTTCTGAAGGGCTTCCCTGAGAAGGATACCCATATTCATCTCCACAATCCCTCAGATATTATTTCATATATAATTAATTTTCATTCCTAATTAGATTCAATTTTGCACTTTATATTGGCAAAGTAGATGGGTTCCCATGACATATTTCAGAGTCAAAGCATTATCACCAGAGGTGGAAATAACAATGATGGGTAGAAATGTATCCATGAGAGTCAAGAAAGGGGCTAGGAGAGACAAAATGAAACTGCATGCCAATTAACCTTGGGGCAGAGGCACCCAAGAGCAGGGGGCATTGTGAAGAGCCCAGAAAGTGTGAGCAGGGTTGGAAGACTCTGGGCCTGGAAAAGACCCAACTTCGGTCCTTGGCAATGCTTGGGTCAGCTTCTTGTGCAGCTAGACATGATGACCTTAGCTGATCCTCAGGAGGGGCTGGGGCCATCTGAGAATGAGACAATGTCCCTTTTGTCACATCCATCCAAAATGGGCCAATGAACCTGCCATAGCCATGGATAACATAATTTGAGAACACCAAGTTCCCTTCACCAATCTTTCACCTGCTTACAGTGTGACATTTGTGAACTCCAAGAATAAAGCCTTTAATTGTCTAACTATATACAAGTGGACTCATTTTCCAGAACACAGCTGAGAGGACATGATGCAGAAAGGTCAGTCCCACCAAGGGGAAGCGCAGGTGTAAGGCATGCTAGTGGCCAGAGGAGATGCCACCCTGGATGGGGTCACTGGGTGGGGAGACATGGGGAGAAAGGTGAGGAACTTCACAAGCCCCTGGTAACCCTCCAAGGCTACAAACAAAAAGGATAAGGGGAAATTTTGTGTTACACACCTCTCTGAGCCTGGGGGAGGCCCTGTTGAGTCAGCACCACATGCAGGGAGAACTGTCTCCATTCTGCCTAGACTGGCTCCAAATTCTGCTCAGGACCTTATCCAGGTCTCTCTCCTGAGGGGCTTCCCAGAGGAGGATGCTGCGTTCACCTCTACAATCCCTCAGGTATTATTTCACACATGATTAACTTCTGAAGAATGTCCATGCATTCATGTATTCATTCAAAAGATATTTATTGAACATCTATGTGTGTTTGCTTGAACAAATCAGACACAGATTTCACACTTGTGGACACCACCACACTTGAGGTGTTATTCAAGTGACGGGACATAGACCATAAACTTCAGATATGGTCAGCAGTAAATTGTATGGGATACTAGAGGTCATGAGAGCAAGCTCTTTAAAAGCAAGGCCATCTTTCCCAAAGTCTGCACTATGCTCTGTGCCACATGATCCTACACGTCTCAGCTTGTTCTCGGTGGTCTCTCTTGGATTCTGAGGCTAGAGTGCCACACTTCTCACTTTGCTCCTGTTTCATCAAACACCTTCCTCTGCCCGCCACCCTCATCACCTACCCCACACGTGTGTTGGACTCAGAGCTTTTCACTCACACGTGCTGATCTTAGGAGCACACACTCTGCCCCCGATAGAAATCTTCTACAATTGACTATTCATCTGTTCACCAGGACTGAGGAGCCCCACTTTCACAGATCCTCCCCCATCACGTGTGGGAAAGGTGATTGTCTAAGGAGACTTGGATGATTGACGTACCCCCTTCAGGCCTCCCAGGAGCCCCATCTCTATACTGTCACCCCCAATGCCTCCTTGCCTGGTCATTCCTGACTCAGAAGGAAGATGGGGCTGAGGCAAATATTGTGTTCTTACCTGTGTTCCATAGGAGGCTGTTCTAAAATATGCCACATAGAAGAACTGAGAAAGCTGTGATTTGGCCTCAGTTCCAGCAAGTGTGTGCACATGTATGACATGGAGAAGCAGCATTCTTCCATGGGGCCAGCACTAAGGGAGGTGGACAGAAACATCCAATGCAAATAAAATCGTGAACCATGCTGTACATTCGAACTGCTCTCTTCCTCATATGTATTCTGTTCAATCCTACAGAGACCCAGCTAAGTAATGCTTCTAAATTCAGTGTATGTAGAACATAGAGGAACAAAACCTCATGCGTGTATGGGCCAGACTTCTTTCTCTCCTGATTCATGTCACATGTTCCCGTCCAGTCTCACCTATGACACCACCTCTCTGCTGATGACTCACAGAC
This sequence comes from Carlito syrichta, assembly GCF_000164805.1. NCBI lineage: Eukaryota > Metazoa > Chordata > Mammalia > Primates > Tarsiidae > Carlito > Carlito syrichta. Next base: position 218,304 of record NW_007252421.1, on the reverse strand, counting down.
TGATATTTGCAGCCCAGACTTTTGCTCTCAGTCCTGGAATAAAGTACTATACAGTATCCCATGGGACAGTCTGACTCAGTCTGATGTCCAGGCTCCTCAATACCCCATGACCAGAACCAGCCTTCCCACCACTCCTCTGAACCCGGCCTCCTCCACCATTCTTTGTCTCAGCAGTAACTCCGCCACCATCCAGCAGCACAAGCCAGAAACCCAAGGACCATTGCTGACCTCCCTCATTCTCACCCTTCATGTTCAATCCCTCTGAAGTCCTAACAGCATGGTGTCCTACATATCTCTTGAGTCTCTCCGCTTGGCCTGGTCTCTTGTTCCCATGCCTTAATCCCAACTCCCTCACCTCTCACCTGGGCCACTACAAGCATTTCTGATCAACTGTCTCCCTGTCAAATCGGATCCCACATGGCAGTCAGCAGAAGTTCTAAATGTAAATCTGATAGTGCCACCCCCGTGCTTAAATTATTCCAGTAGTTCCCCGTTGCTCTAAGAATAAATACCAAGCTGGGCTCGGTGGCTCAGCCTGTAATCCCACACCTTGGGAGGCTGAGGTGAGTGGATTGCCTGAACCCGCGGGTTTGAGACCCGTCTAGGCAACTTGGTGAGACCTTATCTCTACAATAAATCAAAAACCAGCCAGGTGTGGTAGCGTACACCTGTACTTCCGGCTACTCGAAAGGCTGAGGCGGAAGGATCGCCGGAGCCCAACAGGTCGAGGCTGCGGTGGCCGGGAGCGGCCACTGCACTCCAGTCTGGGTGACAGAGTGAGACTCCAACTCAAAAAAAAAGAATAAATACCAAAATCCTTATGGACTCAACTGTGTCCCCCAAAATGTATATATTGAAATCCTACCACCCTCTTCCTTTAGTACCTCAGAATGTGGCCTTCTTTGGAGATAGGGACTTTAAAGACACAAATAAATTAAAGTGAGGTCATTGGAGTGGGCCCTAATCTAGGATGGCTTAAGTCCTCATGAGAAGAGATTAGGACAGACAGGGAAGACCATGTGGAGACACACTGAGATGACAAAATCCACACTCTAAGGAAAGAGACCTCGAAGAAACCAACCCCACTGCCACCTTGATCTCAGACTTCCAGCCTCCAGAACTGTGAAGAAATGAATATCTACTGTTCAAGCCACCTGGCCTGTGGTGCTTTATCATGGCAGCCCTAGTGAACTGATACATCTTAACAGCACTACAACATCCTCCATAGCTGGTGTGGTGGCTTGAAAATATGTCTACAACATTTTGAATACTCCCCCTTTTAAAAGGTGGGGTTGATTCCTTTCCCCTTGAGTGTGGGTTGCCCTGAGTGACTTCCTCCAATGAGGATAAGGGTCAGGGTGTGACTTCCAGGTAAGGGCAGAGAAGGCATCAAGGCTTCCTACATGCTCTCCTTATTCTGGGTCACTCGCTCTGAGAGAAGCCAGCCATTTCATGAGGACAAGATGCCCAGTGGAGAGTCCCCACAGCAAAGACTAAGGCCTCCTATCCACAGCCATATACATGAGCCACCCTGTGAGCAGATCCCATGGTCTTAAACAAGCCTATGGATTATCACAGCTCTGGTCAATATCTCATTGCTGATTCATGAGAGACCCTGCATCAGAACTGCTCACCTCAGCTACCCCTCAATCCTGACCCACAGAAACTATGACATAATACACATTAGTTATTTGAAGCTGCTACATTCTAGGGCAATTTGTTACACAGCAGTAGATAACTAGTACAGAGTGACTATTCTAGGCTTGACTTTCAGCACTCCCTCTTGCTCTCTGAGCTCCAGCCCCATTGGCTTTCTTGTCAGTCCTCAAATTTCCTATGCTCCCAAACCCTTCTTTTTAGAATGGAACCCTACATTCTTCCTTATTTGAGTCCTACTCATTATTTTGATCGCTTTCAAGCATTAAATTCTCAGAGAAATCCCTTCAGACCCCTCGTCTTACTAACATATTCTCACTAATCTATATCCCTTTCCTACAGAAAACTTTCTGTTTACTTTCGGTAAAACTTTCGGTTTACTCTTTTTTTCATTAACATAATTATTGGATTGTTATCTATTTTCCTATAAGCTCCTTGAGGCCAGAGACGGTGCTGGTTTTGCTTACTTCTATGTTCCCAGTGCCTATACGATATAGTCATTCAATAAATGCGGATGGATGGATGGTTGGATGGATGGATGGATGGATGGATGGATGGATGGATGGATGGATGGATGGATGGATGGACAAACAGATGAACAGATAGATGGGTGGACAGATGGATGGATAAATGGATGGGAAGGTGGGTGGGTGAATGGGTGGACAGATGAACAAATGAATGGATGGATGAATATAAGCCAATATCTGCGTAGGAACAAGTCTAGCATTTCAGAATTTCTTCTGTGAAATCTTCTAGTTACAGGATCCTTTGTGAACTTTCAAACACTGTTAACCAATCTGTAGTTAAGCACGAGCAAACTAGGACTTAGAAACCTGTAGATGATTTGCTCAATCATCTGATGCCACTAAAATATTACTTGCCTTCCTTTGGTATCTTCATAAAAAGTTTTTTCAAATTTTCACTATGTAATTGTCTTGGAGTGCAGCGGTAAGGGACCAATCTGGAACCGGCGAAAGGGTACAGCCCCCACAGGTACATGGGCAGGGTGGTTGGGATGGCCACCCTTCCTCTTTACAGCTGGGGGGCAGGACTGAAGAGGCTTAGCATTGGGAGGATGGTGCCAGGACACTTCTTCTAGACTGAAGCTGTAGCAGGTGTGCAGATGGCACACTGCAAACAGTTTTGCCTCGACTGATGAGCCTTGAGAAAGAAGACCAAATAAAAATGAGGGTTATGAATTGGATAATCCTGCCTTGTATAGACAATAACATGTGGAGCTCAGTACCTACCTGATTCAGCAACCTCATAGGAGAAGGCCCCAATCCATTTTTAGAAGGAATATCATAATTTTGAATAAAATAATACTTTTAAATCCAAGAACCTTACTAAGTTAAACTACTTAGCTGCACTTAGGCTGGTTTAAATGTGTCTTATTTGCAAGTGTTGTTTATGAATGACATTTCTTTAAAAGAAAAAAAACAGCCAGAAACCTGTTTATCCCGAGCGTCTTTATCATAGGCTACTTTGCATGTATATGTATGTACATATATCTGTAATTTCTCCCTGGAACCAGGAAAGCCAGGCCGGGAAAGAGCTTTTATTCATTATTTAATCAAGGAAAGAGCTTTAACTCAAACAAGAGCGGGTAGGGAGGGGGCGGAGGGCAGAGCACCCAGGCTGGAGAGAAAGCAGCGGGTAAGAGCGAACATTTTTATAAACAGACTCTTGAGATAAAAACCTGAACAAAGACCCACAAACAGCTCCTTTCTCCGTCTTTTTTTTCTTTCTTTTTTGATGCTCCTGACAGACTCAATTCCCTTCCTGCATAATCTCCTCTCTCTCTTTTTTTTTTTCCTGGAGAGATGTCAGTGTCTGAATACAGAAACACATCACCACTTGTTTCCCCTTAAAGTTGCACCCTCCTCTGGCTAAAGAGGACAGCAAAACCTAGCCCAGCCCCCACAGGTGATCATGCCTTCCGCCTCACTCCCAGTCCCACCTGCTCCTTCTCCGTTATACCTGATCTCAATCACTGCACCTGTCTCCACCCTAGGGACTCTTCCCCACACCTGGGATGTCTTTCCATGATCTAATTAATTTGCAAAGAGCAAATGGAGGCTGATGTTCATCCTCAGTTCCACCCGGGAGAGGACAGGGGCACTTGGCCCAGCTCCCTCATGCTTGGCCTCATGATAGCCGGGGGAGGTAGGTTATTCCCTTATTTGGCAGATAAGGAGACTGAGGCTCAGGAGGACAGATTCATGTTCCTGGAGGGAGTCCTGACTCCTGAGTCAGCCCTGCCCTGCCTTTTTACCATGGTGCTTTCTCTACCTGCATGTTTCTTGCCTTCCCTGTCAAATTATTCCTCCTGAGAATATCCTCCAACTCTCTCTCTCTCTCTCTCTCTCTCTCTCTCTCTCTCTATATATATATATATATATATATATATATGGGTCTAAAGTGACTCCCTTGTCTCTCATGAGCAGAACTCCATTCCCTCTCTTAACCTCTATTAATTCATTAATTTGACAGATATGGGCTGAGCACCTTCAGTGTGAAGTGGGGACACTACCCTGGTGACACCTACAACCTAGTCTAGGAAGATAATGAACAGGCAAACATGCCACATGTCAGGTGGTATTGTGTGTTAAGGAAAGAGGACTGAGCAGGACATGGGGAAAGGGTGGGGGCTGGAGGGAAGCTCTTGCCCTTTCATGTTGCCACATGAAAGAGATGATGCCAAAGAACAAACTTGGAGGAATCGAGGAACTCAGCACTGGGGGAAGACGGTTCGAGGCAGAAGGGACAGTGAGAAAACCAGCAGATGGGGCAGAGTGGTCAAAAAGGAGTGCCAGTGAGTCTAGAACCTCTAGGAGGGGCTAGAGGTGGTAAGGCTTGAGCCTCTAAGAGAGACTAGAGTGATAAGAGATCATGTCTGTGAGTGTGGGAGGCAGAGCATGAGGGCCTTCTGTAACTTTTTGACTTTAAGTGAGCTAGAACCTTCTTGGAGGGTTGTCAGCAGAAAAATAACAGCTGCTGTGTTAAGGAATGGGCATGATAGTAAGGCAGATCAGAAGGAGGCAGGAAGACCAGTGAGGAGGCTCTGCAGCAGCCCAGGTGAAGTCCATGTGAGAAGTGGTTGACTTTGGAGCTGTTTAGAAGGTGTAGCCTGCAGGGCTTCCAAATGGCTAGGATGTAGGCTGTGAGAAAAAGAGACCACAGGGCTGACCTGAAGGCTTTGGCCTGAGGACCTGGAAGAACAGAGCCACCATCACTGAGAAAGAGGAAATGGTGACTGGGGACATCCAATGACAGTAAGAAGAGAGGGCCCATTTGAGAAGAGAGGAGGCGAGACACGATGCTGCAGGAAAGGATAGTGGAGGGACAATGGAAAGAGAGGTCTGCCAGCAAAGCTGAGGGCGCCCTTGAGGTTTGTGGCCATACATTTAAAGTGGCTTCATGAGTTATTTTCCCTAGCCATTTTCAGTGACATTTGTACAAGTGTGGAGTAGGTGGAGAGTTGGATTTAACCAAGGTTGGGATTTGCCAGGCAAGATCAGGGTGTGAACCTGTTCGTGCGAGGGAGAGATGGTAGTGAAGACCAGTGGGGTCTAAGCAGGCTATGAGGGGCAAGACAAGGTGGGGAGAGGGACCCACAGGTTGAGCATTTTGACCAGACAGGAGCATCACTAGAGTGGGGAAATTGGAGGGAGGGAGTGGGATAGACAGAAGACAGGGCCAGAGATTGAAAGGCCTACACTGGAGACTGTGGTTACTCCCAGGGTCATCTTCCTCTCTCTTGGGCTCACTACCTACCTTTCTTCCACTTGCATGCCTTCCCAAGAGTCCTCGCTGGCTGATATTTGTACCATCAATGGATACAGAGTATACTCGTCTCTGCCCCAGTAGCCCCCATGTGTATCAGTCCAGGTCCTCTGAGAAGCAGGAGCATTAAGCGCACAAGACTTTCATTAGGGAAATAGCTCTGTGAGAAGAAACCAAGAGGAAGCTGAATAGGGCTGGGGGAGCTGCCAGCCCGCCATGCAAGCCCCACCCAGGCCAAAGAGAGAGAGTAGGTGGATGGGAACAGCCTGGACAGCTGTGTAGTCTAAGGGAAGTACAAAGGTTCAGCAAGGCCATTGGGGGAATCCTCTAGTCCAAGGTACCTGTCACAGGAGTCTCACATTCCAGGAACAGGCCGTCTTAGCTGCCCTGACACACTGGTCATGGCTGGGAGCAGCCCATGAGAAGTGTGGGTTCAGACCAGTGCAGCAATGGGTTTCAGAGCCCAGCAGCTGGAATCCATAGTCAATTAAAAATAAACAGAGTTCTGTGAAGGACTGTCTCACAATGACACACTGCTCCAGCTGCAGGACCAAGCTCAGAAGTGAGGTCACTACTCTGAAACCCATGATCCTGTGCCTCTTAGCCTTTTGCTGACATTTGGGTACTAAGACCTCCAGAGAAGCATGTGGGCAGAGTGCAGCCGCCTGGTTCCCTTCATGCATGTGGCACTTCATGCATGTGGCACTTTTCATGCATGTGGCACTTTTCACACTTATGGGTGTGTCTGCACCTTTGGGGAGGAGAACCCTGGATGCTGCCTGCTCTGTCCCTGTCTGGCCACTGCAGTTAAATGGGCATGAGCACTGGGTTTGCAGGAGCTGGGTCCGAAAGGTTAGGGCACGATGCTCCACACATCAGTTGACCATGGCAGGAGAATCAGAAGCCTCTGGGGTCTATGGGTCCCTCCTCTGCTGACACCTGCAGACTCCTTGTCTCTACTGAAGGGCCATTTTCTTCTATCCACTGGGATTTCTCCATGTCCCGATCCTCTATCTGTTATTTCCTACTCACTGACATCTGAAAATGCAGCCATCACTAAACCCTACTCCAAAATCTTCACCTCTCTCCAGCCTAACTACTTGGGCTGCTGTCCAAATAAATGCCCGTCTTCAGCCCCTGCCAGTTTGCACCTCACCATCCAGTGCACCCGTGATTTCTCATTCCTGCTGCAACTCCGTTCTTGCCACGTCTCTCCACAATGCCCCATGTCTTCTGTGTAGCATCTCTTGAGTCAATCCCTGTCCTCTTATGCCTGCTGTCAGACACTGGTTCATGCTCCAGTTGCTCCTCCACACAATCTATGGCTCTCCACCTGTGCGGTTTCTTTTTCCATTTTTTTCCCTTTCCTTCCTACCCATTGTCTTTCTTGCTCTGTCCCTCGGGCCTTGTAGGACTCACATTCCCGCTCTCCTCTCTCTACCATCCACACAGATTGAGCAGAGCCAATCACCTCGCCCCATTTCTTTTCACCCTGGCCTTGAATAAGGCCCCAATGCATGATACTCAAAACCATCTTCTCCTAAAAACAATAACAGCAAAACAAACAACACCTTCCAATGGCAGGGTCATTAGTAGTAAACTTTTAGTCTAGCAAGTGCTGGCTCCCCAGTCCAGCCACCTGATATAGTCCACGCCAACACACCCACACCAGGTGAATTTTCAGAGACTGGTGATGAGGTCAGAGGTGGAGAAATAATAAAATGGAGTGTGGCTTCTACAGAGGCTTTCTCAAGGTTACCCACTCACTAATGAGTGGCAGATCCAGAACCCAGATGGAATGACACTCAATTCACTATTTTTTCAATAGTCTGAGCTCAGCAGGGAGTTTATTAGAAATGCAGCATCTGGGCCCCACCCAGACCTACTGAGTCATGGTCCACATTCTAACAGGATCCCCAGGGGATTCATTGACACATGAAAATATAAGAACCAATCAGGGATCAATTTTATTTACTGACAGACTGGTGCAACAGTCCTGTTCCTTAATTATTTTTATCTTCTGGAAGTGGCAAGTCAAGTTACTCATTTTCCAGGGAATTTTTTCAAAGGAAGAAACTCTGAGGGTGACTTTAAGACACACTCTGAGGCTATTGTGTCTTCCATGTGTGCTAAATAACCACACACTGGGACCCCACACTGAAACTTTGGAGCTGCCCTCAGTGATAAGAATGGGACTCATGGGCACAGCTCTTCAGCTCTGCCACCCACCGGGATAACTGCACGGTGCCCCAAGCTATTCTTAGACTGACACACTGCCTCTGGGTTGTCACCCAGCCAGCACTCTTTGTGCTCTAAAAAAAGAGAGTCCTAGAAACATTGATTTATGGATCCATGAGCACCTTCCCTCCTCCACACCCACAGACAGGAAGAAAGGCATCCTTGGCAGGTGCCTTTCCAACCCCTTGGTAGATGAGAGACAGGAAAACAAATATGGGGAGGGGGTAATGTCCACTTATCTCACAGTGAACGGAGGTAAAGGGTCAGAATGCACTGGAAGAGTCCAACCTCCAGGCACTACACAGATGTATGTGTGTAGTAGTCACCCGCAGAGCTTCAGGGAAGAAAATGTTTCCATCCGAACAGCAGTGTCTGCACTACAGTCCAGGAGATTTGGGGCTGGATATGGAGGCAACTTCCCAATTCACATAGAAAAACATCTGGAGCCATCACATGTTCTGCAGTTAGGGAATGTTCTGGATCGATACCAAATGGGGATGTAGATTTCTCTCTGTTCACAGTAAAAATGTATGTGAAACATGCAAAAGTCTTTGGAGATGCCTTCATTTAAAAAGCACAATTATTCCTAAAGTTTTCAGTTTGCTACTACAGACACTTTCCTGTTCAAATATAGTAATCCAAAATATTCATAATTCTTAGCATCTGCTCTATACAGAACACCATATTTCCATATTCCAAAAAAAATTTTTAAATAAAAGGAAGGAAAGACGGAAGAAAAAAAAGCAAGGGAGAGAAGACCAAAATAATTATTCTCTGAGAGTAGTTTCTTCTCTGAAAGGCTGATCATACATAAACTTTAAAAATATTTACATTGGCAGCGTCTTCTGTTGGTTAATTGATAGTCTACATATTTTCAGTAGAAGGCTGTCGGTAAAAGCAGGTGGAAACAATTAGTAATGCATTCATTATATATCAATTTACTGTAAAGGTTAATCGCTCTTTCATTTGAATAAGATCTCTACCAACCCTTCTGTGATCTGTTCTATTCCTTGCACTCTTTGCAAACTTTATAGTTTTTCCTATACCTACCACAGTCCTTCATTCAGAGGTATCATTCAATTTAAAAAAATTATTTGGAGAATGAGTTAATTGATGTTTATGTTCCTATGAAAACTTCTTGAATGCCTACAAAAATATTTGAATTTCATATGTCTTTACAACTAGGGTAGGATCTAGACTCAGTAAATCCCTGGCTGTCCTGATCATTTTAATTATGGTATTAATAATGATCTTTAACCAAAGAAGTCAGAACTGAAGCATCTCTTAAACAACAAATCAATAAACCACCCAATAGAAAGATGAGCAAAAGATATAAATAGAAAATTCACAAAAGAAGAAAATATGGATGACCAATAAACACATGAAACTATGCTCCCCCAAAGTAGCAATCAGGGAAATGCAAATTAAAACACCCAGGGGACACCAAGTTTGGCCTTTCAGATGGGCAGCAATCAGACCAGATGATGTAGGAGAGGGGCACTGAAATCAGATCACCCGAGTCTGAATCCTGGCTCCCACTGGCCAGTATATGCCCAGGACAAGACTCTTAACTTCTTTGGGCCTGTATAGGGGTAATAATACTAACACCTACCTTGTTGGGCTGTTATGAACATTAAACGATTTCATACACATAAAGCATTCAGAACTGTACCTAGCAGAAAGTATCCACTTGATAAACTTAGCTATTATAAGCATCAAGTATTAAGAAATGTGGGGAAGCAGGTACTTTTATATATTGCTGGGTGGAGTATAAATGAATACAGCCACTTTGGTAGGTAATCCAGAGGCTTCTAGAAAAATTGATGGTGTGTACATCCTATGGTCCTGCAAGTGTTTCTGGGTATCTACCTCTGAGAGTTTGGCTCATTCTTACGCTCATAGCAGCATTACATGCGGTAATAATATCTGGAAACAACTAAATGGGGCAATGCCTAACTATGGTATAACTATGACTACTTTATAATGCTTAAAAATAATAAGGCTGATTTCTAGGCTGATGTGGAATGATCTCTGAGACATTTTACAGGGTGAAAAATAGCAAATGTCTGTCATATATACAGTCATGATGTTTGTGTGAAACCTACATGCAAAGCCATATATACATATAGGCATAAATTCTGAGGGAAGTATCAGTATTGGGTGTGATGGTCAGAGAAGATTCTCCCTGATTTGCATTATTTTATTTATTTTTTACAGTGCATTCCTCCTTTAGTATCTGTATAATTAAGACTTAGTGAGGGGGAATGAAGAGGTACTGTGTAATGGACCCAGAGATTCAGCCTGGGATGAGGATCCTGGCGATGGATAGAGGTGACAGCTACACAACAATGTGAGTGTCCTATTAAGTACACTAAACTGTGTGCTTAAAAATAGTTAAAATGGCAAATTTTATATTATATATATTTACCACAATAAAAGGGGCTTAACTTTATTTAAAAATCCTTTATGTTATAACATGTGACAACGGGAAGACTCGAGTCAAGACTCTAGTCTAGAGTGTATCACAGAGTACGAAAGTCAACAAGATTGAAGCTCAGTCCTTAAGGAAATGCAAGATGTGGATGCTGGGGAGCTTGGTGAGCAGAGCAGGGCTTGGGAAGGGAGAGGCACTGAGGGGTGGGGAGGGCCTCTGCCTGGGGAATGATGGTCTGTAAAAAAGAGAGAGGCCTTCAGTGGAGAGTCAAGTGCATCGCCGTGGAACTTGGACTTGACCCACCAGGAAAGAAGCTAACTCTCTTGCTTCCTCCTTCCCTCCTTCTCCAGAGGTGGGCTCACAGATGGAATGGGGTGAGGCGGGGTGGTAGGAGGAGAAAAATAAAAGGGTTGTCCACAGCAGAATTTCATCATGGCTTGCATTTTTGCAGCAGCAGCTTCTCCTTCAAAGAGCTGCTGTGCACCTGGAGGGAACCTGCTTTCCTTCTGAGGATATGCCTTTCAAGGAGATTAAAAACTATTTTCATGAGTTGCGGCTGTTTACATGCAAACCTGTCATTCAGATGATATGTGCCTTCACAGACGCCCACGCCCTGATCAACGCTCCCTTCCCTTTCTAGATAATTTCCTGTAGGTTCCTTTGCAATGTGTCTGGGCAAGGGTGGGGGAGGGAGGAGTTTTATTTCAACAAGATGAAAACAGAGATGGGAGGAGGATGATGGAAGTGGGGCTGGAATAAGAGCCAGGAATCTTCACCTGGGAGGAGGGCAGGAAGGTCTGGAAGGTCAAGCAGCTGGTGCCAAGCTTACCCTGAGTCAGACAAGCCTGGCCCTCAGCTGCAGGTTGGCAGCTTCCCACGTTCATATGTTCACGTGTTTCGGCTTCCTATTCCTCAATGCTGAGACCACACTCTCAGGGAGCAGCTTTACCTAGAGGACACGCTGGTTTGGGAGATACAAAGAGGCATACAAAGAGGCATACAAAGGCATACCTTGAGCTCAGCCACTGGAGACCCCACGGTCTAGAACAAATTTTAAAATGTGTACTGAATGAAATCTTAGGTGTTTTTTGTTTTAGGGTTTTTTCGCCAAAAAGAGAACAAGACACTTTCCTACATTGTTTTCTAGGATTTATAAAGTTGAAAGTAAGTGTTCTCGATACTGAAGATTGATCTAAGTTATAGAAACAAAAAGATATGGCTTATGAGGAAAAAAAAGGTGATCCATTAAAACCTGCATAGGTTTGAATAGTCCTGCAAAAAGAGATGCCAAAACAGTAGTGTATGTGTGTGCATGCGTATACGTCTATGTGTGTGTGTATTTGGTTGACATCATTAGACTCGCCCTAGGTAAATTGCGTATTACAATGTCTCCAAATGCCATAGGTACAAAGCATCTTGATTTCAGCAAGAAGGCTTATTTTAAAGCAATGTTTCCTGAACAAAATAGAAAAGCATTGTCAGGATATTAACACACATAGACTGAGTGAATATTACCCCAAGATCATTAATTGTATAACTCTAGGTTTCTGCATATACATAATAAAAAGTTGAATTAGGTACCACAAGTGTCTTCTCTGCTTCTTCAACTTGTGATTATACTACTTCAGGAAACTTCCCAAAAGATGTTTCCCAAGATTTATCAGGGCCCAGTCATGAATGGGATAAGGATGTCAGAGATGTGCCCACCAAGCTGGGAAGACACTGAGGGGAGGTGCACCTGTGACCCGGAGGATGGACTCAGCATCAGAATCACCTATTCCACCCCCCGCCCCAACACCCAAAGTGAATGACATCATAGTTTGGAACCAATGAGATAAAATATAACAGAATACAGTTTTGACCCATTTTGTAGGATTAGCATATCAGAGCTCTGTCTTAATAGCAGCTCAGATAAAGAAGTCACAGGGATTTGATTAAATTCATTACCAAACATCCGAATGGTGCGTGTCAGACCTGGGTGCCAAAGAGGACTTCATATAACCAGGCTGCAATAATAAAATATGAGGCTTAAATAAAAGACATAATGACACTATTCAACACCTGCCCTGAATTTGGAGTGCTATGGTCATTGTTGGGCACCACCCACTTACAAGGACATTAACAACCAGAGAGGATCCAGGGAGGAGGAAAAAGATAACAGGAAAATGGCTTGCAGGCATATAGTCAGGACTGGGGTCTCCTCAGGCCACCCCAATTCCTGTCCTTCCAATTGTCACCCGGCTCAGCTTCCTCCCAGCATATCTGCACAGTGGATGCCAGTTCCTGCCTGAACATGGTAGAATGAGAAAGTCTCCCTTGCCCTGAATGGAAGTCTCCTTCACTATAACTCTTGGCTGGTCCTGGTCCTAGTGCCCTGGGATCACACAAGTCCATGTCCATTCCTCTTCTACATAAATAGTCCTGCAAATAGGCTGAGTCAATGGATAGGCACCACCCCCTCAAAAAAACAAAGCAAAACCTTTCCTAGTAACAGTGGGCTGTTTTGAAAGGGTAATCCTCCAGATCCTTTTTAGTGATCTGCCCCTCACTGTCTGTCCCAGGGGTGAGGGTCTCATCATTTTTTCCTCTTTGTGCAGCTCAGAAGCCACTGTAGGTGGCAAGACACTCCTTGTGTCTTGCTATCATTATCCTACCCCTAGCCTATCCTCTGAGGCCAGCGGAGTCTTAGAAACCAGAGGGAGGTTGGAGTGAGGACTCCTAAATATGACTTTTCTTATAACATTCTTTTTGGGGGGGGGGGTGGAGTCTCACTCTGTCGCCCAGACTGGAGTACAGTG